>NW_026928326.1:0-34956 GCF_032062105.1 Saccostrea cuccullata | reverse complement strand
GAAGATACGGCGACAAAATGAAATGTAGATGCATGTCTTGATTATATATGTAGTAAGAATATGAAGCCATGCAATATACACAAGTACATTTGTAGTTGGCCAGAGACTAGTGAATTTGTGAAGATAATGGACATAGATTTTTCTTATTTTGAGAAAGTCATTGTTTTCAGATAAGGATTGTGAATTTTGTGTTAGATCAAAAAGTTTTCAAGGAAAATTATTTGGTAAACATTTTCACTTAGAATTGTTACCGTTTTTGAGCAGAGATTTCTTCCTTCTCCTGATAGAAGGTACGGAACCGAACAGGGGAGGAGATAGGAGACAGAAATGATTTTCTAAAATTTAGTCATATACTATTCCTTAATGCCTTAGCCGTGGAATATAAATGTCTTTTGTACACTTTTGTAACCTTACGCTGTTTATAATATCCTATTAGATTTATTTTGGCGTGCTCCCGAGGAACTACGGAGTCCGCAGACGAGGGGGTCGCCAAAGGGTGACGTTTACGCCTTTGGAATCATCCTTCATGAGATATTTGGAAGAGGGGGGCCTTTTGGATTTTGTAACATGGTGCCTAAAGGTGAGTTATTAATGTTAAAATGTTTTCGAATGAAATA
The DNA here is from genome assembly GCF_032062105.1 of Saccostrea cuccullata. Lineage (NCBI taxonomy): Eukaryota > Metazoa > Mollusca > Bivalvia > Ostreida > Ostreidae > Saccostrea > Saccostrea cuccullata. Next base: position 34,339 of record NW_026928326.1, on the reverse strand, counting down.
TATTTCTCGTTCATAAAAGTATAGGTATATTTTAAGTTTTAATTTACTTTGGTTTATGTTGGTTTATATTTGTCGTCTAAAGATATTGTGTATCGAGTGATGGACGGTGGGATGATCCCATTTAGACCAGATACTAGTACTTTAAAATGTGAGAAGTATGTGATCGATTGTATGGTGGATTGTTGGAGTGAAGCGCCGGAAGACAGACCCGACTTCCGCTGCATTTATAAAACCTTACACAAAATGCGAGAGGGAATGTAAGTTTAAGTATCCTTATCAATTTCTGTCGTTGGACGACTTATAAATATCCACAATTCATTTTGAACATAGTAATTATTTTCTTGATCTGGAAATATCAATTATTTTTGAAAAAAAACTTTCACTTACATGTAGCACTTTATTAGAACAAATGCTGATATGAAAATTCTACATTAATTCGTATAGTTTAACGGCGTGAATTTTGTGTCTGGTTGAAGTATATTTAGTTTTTAATTTGTTTGTGAATTTACTTTCAAAAGGAAGAGAAACATCTTTGACCAGATCATGACAATGATGGAATCGTACCAGAATCACCTAGAGGAACTGGTGGAGAGTAGGACGATACAACTGGCGGACGAAAAGAGGATCACCGAAACCCTCCTACACCGCATGCTTCCAAGGTTTGCACATGATTCACATGTTTATAGGTGTAATTTTCTATAAAACTTTATCCATATGAAACAAAATTTTATTTCTTATTAAAGTTCATTTTGATATATATTTCAGACCAATTGCTGACCAACTGAAAGTTGGACATTGTGTCAAACCGGAAGTGTATGAATCTGTCACAATATACTTCAGCGATATTTGTGGATTCACGAAACTCTCAGCAGAAATCACACCAATGGAGGTGATATTTTATGATGCTAGCATTTACCCTTATTTTTAAGAAAACACCATATAGTGTTTTTTTCTATAAAAACGACTCACTTTTTAATTATCTGTAAAACGTACTTACTACAGTACATTAACTAGATGCTGTCATGAGACAGCAATACCCGCACTAAGGTGTTTGCCTCTAAACACACACTCGTGCATATTTAGCTTAAAGCCTTCCCAGGAAAAGTCAAAATAATTCTATAATTTACACAGTACATGTACTCGTCACATTGAGTATAACATTCTTAGACCCTGTGACTATGTGACCTATGACTCAGTGCCTCTTATATGTATTTTATATGCTTCATATGCGTCGGAAGGAAATTGAAAATGGGGAGGGGGCTAAACCAACAAAAAAGGTAAACCCCAATTTTCAATCCATAGAAAATGTCCATCTTTGCAAAAAAAAAAAAAGGGGGGGGGGTTAAACCCCCCGGTTCAGACGCCTATGTGTAACTTAGATTTTAAAAAATGTTTTGCTCATAATTGGTACCTTTTTAAATTTAATAATGCCCCCCTCCAAAAAAAAAACACCACACACACACACACACACACACACACCCTCACACACACACACACACACACACCCTCACGAACCGTACTTTTTTTAAATAGGATACACATGGAGATGGAAAAGTTATGTTAAAACATAGTTTGTTTTAATTTTTGCTGTAGATAATTTTTAGCAAATTTGCAAATTCATTGCATTCGCAAAAATATTTGTCATAAAAATAATTCAACAATAAGAAAATGTAAACAAAGTAGTGGTCATTCGCAAAATTTTGAAACGTAAAAAATATAATCAACAGCATTCTGACCCAGATTCGCAAAATAAAATCAACGTAAAAATTTCCAGATTTACGCTATACATGTTTACATGTAAACACCTTTTGGAAAATTTCTACATTACATTGGGTTGCGTCACCCATTATCATATTTTTAGATTATGCACCACTCGGCACACCTCGGCCGATTCGTGCTTCATCTGCATTAGCCAAGGTTTGTCAAACAGGATAGCATGCACATGCTGCAGTGTGATGTGTATTGAAAAAATCATTTTGTTATAAATTGGATTATATTTCATGAAGTTCACAGGACCTATGACAGTCGGTAAGTACAAGTTTAAGTATAGATTTGGGTAAAATGAACCGAAATGCAAAATTTAGATTAGGTTAAAGTTCAAAGATCATCGCATGCCACAGTATAGTCGGATTTTCACATTGTGAAATTATCTCCCGTTGTCGATGTGACATTCAGTTACAGGTGCAGATCCAGATTTTTTTCAGGAGGGGGGAGGGGGGTTCACACCTCAGTCAAAAAAATGTCAGCCCAGAATTTTCTCACAAGCAAAGACAAAAAACTGAAAACAAAATAAAAACAATGATAGTGGGTTCGTGGGGTCAATGTTTTCTAAGGGGGATGATGTCCAAAGTAATTTTTTATTTGCTTCAGTATATAGTCTTATTTAAATAAGAAAGCAAACTCCGGGGGGGGGGTCCCATCTCCCTAGCCACTCCCTGTTCATGAAATTGCAATTGATCTTGTGACTCCAAAATAGAATTTTTTTTCCATTTGACTATATATCTACATATTTTGTTTCTTGTGTTTATAAATAATGTCTGACTGTTTGTCTGCAGAAATTTGATCAGTAATTTGGCTTAAATTTTTGATCAGTAGGTGCGAGGGTTTTCATGCTTACCATGTGTATTCATTGTAAACTTTCAACAGGTATAAATATGTTCGACCTTGGCCCTAGAGTTAGACCCACTTAAAAAAAAGAAATTAACCATGGCAATTAACTTCTGAACAGGAAGTACTAGGGATTTCTTTATATTTCACATGTGTATTCCTTGTGACAAGACTTTCTTTCGATACCAACAATTTTAACCCTTTGACCTTGACCTTTGAGTTTGACATACATTTGAGAAACTTCAACCTTCGCCATAAGCTGGCCTACGTGGGCATCAGTGTTTAAACTGTAACAAACACACCTTGTCTTCGATTCATTACTTTTAAGTTGCGGTGTCTCCATATGACGGAAAAATTCCCGAGAGAGATGTTTTCACAACAAACAAACAAATTACTAAAAATAACATAAAACATGAACATGTTGGTTGTATCTCTTGTTCTCCCTTGAATCAGAAATGATTACATGAATATTTTAAAAATAATTACATGTATTATAAGATTTGAAAAGGTTGTGCATCTTAAAATTGACTAAGTTCTGTGGTTGAATTAGCTATAAAACTTTACTAGCTTTATTTTGCCACTCAAAACACCTTGATTAACTATTTTCAATGATACTGTTTTCTGGAATGTTCATGCATTTTTTTCAACAATGGATACATATGTCATACATTTTCAGTTTCTCAAAAAATTGCATGAAAAAAAGCTTTTCAAATACTGTAACCATGGTAACCTTTACAAAATACATGTGAATCCTATGTTTTTAGCTCATTTGAGCTTTTCAGGTTTTTTTTATCACGTTACGTCTGTCGTCCATTTGTTTGTATGGAAACTTTACATTTTTAACTTGTCTACAACCACTGGGCCAATTTTAACCAATTCACATTGAAATCAGTATATGTACATCTGTATGTCAGTCTGTCAATTTAACCTTGGTCATCACAGTCATATCTATTGAATGAGAAGAGACAAGGCATTTGTATTAAACATATGCATAATTAGTATTTACCTGTGACAATGCCATGATTTTTTTTACCCATGACCTTGAAGTTTGACCTACTTGCAAAAAAATTACATTATTTTAAATTCATTATTTTGAAAGAATTCATATTATACATGCATGTATATTATTACCTATGATAAGACCTTTCGAAATAAATCATGAATCTGTGACCTTGACCTTGAAGCTTAACCTACTTTTCAAAATGTTGCATTTGCTTATAACTTTCGATTTAGAAGAGATATGACTTTTACATTTGACATGTACAATACTCGTAAGAATTCAAGATGTTTCCCAGCATGCTATGATTTTTTACCCTATGATGTTGATGTTTTACCTAATTTTCAAAATATTTAACTCTCCTAAAAGATGATCAGGCTACTGATTTGACCCCCCCCCCAGGGCAAAATCAAAATTCTGAAACCTTACTGCACATCTACATGACACCACCAACCATCTCCCAAAAGATGATTAGGCTGCTGAGTAAAATGTAGAAGGAGTTCAGGGAAGACGGGGCTTTTAGCATAAAAAAACATCATTTTTCGACCCCCATTTGACCCCCTGGGGCAAAATCAAAATTCCAAAACTTTACTGCACATCTACATGACACCACCAACCATCTCCCAAATGATGATTAGGCTGCTGAGTAAAATGTAGAAGGAGTTCAGGGAAGACGGGGCTTTTAGCATAAAAAACATCATTTTTCGACCCCCATTTGACCCCCCGAGGCAAAATCAAAATTCCGAAACCTTACTGCACATCTACATGACACCACCAACCATCTCCCAAAAGATGATTAGGCTGCTGAGTAAAATGTAGAAGGAGTTCAGGGAAGACGGGGCTTTTAGTATAAAAAACATCATTTTTCGACCCCCATTTGACCCCCTGGGGCAAAATCAAAATTCCGAAACCTTACTGCACATCTACATGACACCACCAACCATCTCCCAAAAGATGATTAGGCTGCTGAGTAAAATGTAGAAGGAGTCAGGGAAGACGGGGCTTTTAGCATAAAAAACATCATTTTTCGACCCCCATTTGACCCCCCGGGGCAAAATCAAAATTCCGAAACCTTACTGCACATCTACATGACACCACCAACCATCTCCCAAAAGATGATTAGGCTGCTGAGTAAAATGTAGAAGGAGTTCAGGGAAGATGGGGCTTTTAGCATAAAAAACATCATTTTTCGACCCCCATTTGACCCCCTGGGGCAAAATCAAAATTCCGAAACCTTTCTGCACATCTACATGACACCACCAACCATCTCCCAAAAGATGATTAGGCTGCTGAGTAAAATGTAGAAGGAGTTCAGGAAAGACGGGGCTTTTAGCATAAAAAACATCATTTTTCGACCCCCATTTGACCCCCCGGGGCAAAATCAAAATTCCGAAACCTTACTGCACATCTACATGACACCACCAACCATCTCCCAAAAGATGATTAGGCTGCTGAGTAAAATGTAGGAGTTCAGGGAAGACGGGGCTTTTAGCATAAAAACGTCATTTTTCGACCCCCATTTGACCCCCCGGGGCAAAATCAAAATTCCGAAACCTTTCTGCACATCTACATGACACCACCAACCATCTCCCAAAAGATGATTAGGCTGCTGAGTAAAATGTAGATGGAGTTCAGGGAAAACGGGGCTTTTAGCATAAAAAAACGTCATTTTTCGACCCCCATTTGACCCCCCGGGGCAAAATCAAAATTCCGAAACCTTACTGCACATCTACATGACACCACCAACCATCTCCCAAAAGATGATTAGGCTGCTGAGTAAAATGTAGGAGTTCAGGGAAGACGGGGCTTTTAGCATAAAAAAACGTCATTTTTCGACCCCCATTTGACCCCCCGGGGCAAAATCAAAATTCCGAAACCTTACTGCACATCTACATGACACCACCAACCATCTCCCAAAAGATGATTAAGCGACTGTGTAAAATGTAGGAGGAGTTCAGGGAAGAAAAGTGTGACAGACGGACGGACGGACATGAGTAACAACAATATACCCGAACTTTCTTTAGAAAGTGTGGGTATAATAATATATTATTATAAAAGGAGTTTGAATTCAGAGATGAAATAGAGTAATATTTTTATTGACTCTTTCAGGTGGTGCAAATGTTGAACTCTCTTTATACCAAGTTTGATTCCATCATCAAGAACTACGATGTATATAAAGTGGAAACGATCGGCGACGCGTATATGGTAGTGAGCGGGCTTCCCATCAGGAATGGCGACACACATGCGGGCGAAATCGCATCAATGTCGTTAGATCTTCTCCGTGCCATAAAAACTTTCCGAATTACATTCCTTCCAAACGAAACTTTAAAGTTGAGAATTGGAATGCACTCAGGTAATTGAAATAAAATTCTGTAACTTTTTAAGCCATTCTTTGGTTCAGCTTTAGATATGTTGCATTATGCCATTTTGACCCCAGAATTAGTGCGAGACATATGTAAAAAAAATTACTCTTGATGTGGCCGTTTAGTAACTGTTAGAATATGCGCTTTCCCTTTACCTTTTACTATGCATTAAGTTTGAGATATTATGACAGGGCCTTGTGTAGCGGGAGTGGTTGGCCTCACGATGCCAAGATATACATTGTTTGGCGATACTGTCAACACAGCATCTAGGATGGAATCTAATGGAGAACGTAAGTCTTCAGTTTGAATTTAAGGCTTCATTCTGAAGTTAGTCAATGATAAATCACAATTTTTTTTCTCTATACAGCCCTTAAAATCCACTGCAGTGAATCCTGCAAAACTTTCCTAGATAAATTAGGCGGGTATACTTTGGAACCACGTGGTTTGGTTGAAATGAAGGTATGTTTAACTGTCAAACAAAGAATGAATTATCAATATTGAATTGCAAGAAATGATTGAATACAAAGAAAAAGTAACATTATTTTCTAGGGAAAAGGGCAGATGTTCACTTACTGGTTAGTCGGCGAAGATGTTCACATAAGACGACAGAGATTGCAGAGATGTAGTCAGACTTTGAAAATGAACACAACTTGGGCTAGGGCTACCCGGCAGGCCTATCTACAGTTCTGTAAATCTGAGAACAATGGTGACAAAACAGGGGATAGCCAACCACTTGTGGACCTTTTCAGAGAAAGCGAAAGCCACTCCAATCACGACGAGTCCCCTAAAACCAACCACCATGACAACTTCAGCTCACCGAAAGAAATCCGATCATTCTCTTCAAAACTACGATACATTCCAAATGGAATTATTTCTGAGGACAAACGTTTTAGTGATATCAAGTTGACAGGTTCAGGACAAGATATTGTTGAGCGGACAGCGTTGATTTCCAATCACGATTTATATGATAGCGATCCCGAGGTCCAGGAGAGGACCAGGCATCTGTCAGTCGGGAACAGAACGTATGTTAGTCTGGTAGTGGGTGCTCCGGAAAGACCGAAAAGTGCCAGGAATAATAACAGGGAAATGTATGATGTGAACAATGAGAATTCCCCGGAGTACCAGAATCTAATATCTGACTCGGCGGTTTGATAATGGTACTAGAAATTCTTATGACGTTGTGAAGCACTTCATCAAAATACGCAACGCTGGAGAAAGAAAAATAATGACTTTGAAGAATTTGTAGGAGTAATTATTTGGAAGCATTTAGCAACGAAAATATTATTTTTACGTGATGGTTGATTGAGGATAAATGATTCAGGAAAAAACAACTCATTAGTCTTTTGTATATGTAGTATAATTTAACTTAAAAATAAAACCTTTCCCATGGTTTACAACAATAATATATAGCATTTAGAGTTTATCGCAAAAAGTGTGTCGAAGGATCAAAGCATGTTGTGATATTTTCATTCCGTCATTCCAAAATTTTCAAGACATGTTGCCATATCAGCACCTTTCCATAGGCCAATTTGTATGTGTATATTTAAGAGAGGGAGAAAGAGGGAGAGAAAGGCATGTCTTTAAATTATTTGCACTGTATGTTTGAAAGCATAAAATACATTTTCTCAAAATGCATACCATATTTTGTTACTTTAAATGATATAATCTTTGTTGAAATAATAAAAAAAAAATTGGTTTTTCTTGTTGATTAGTTAATGCTTTTTTGTAAATTTATTATTCCACATATGATAACCAATTATTTAAAAAATGCTTTTCATTCAAATATTTTACAGTGTGGTTAATGGTCGACACAATAAACCATATAAATATGCCTTTAAGTATCCAAAGTATAGCCACTAATCTTTTAAAAAACAAACGAATGGTCTAATATTTTTAATCATTGTAGAATTTTGAAGGCACTATTAGTATAAATATATTCTTCCAAAGGCATTAACAAAAGCTGGTTATTGTCTAATTCTATCACTTCGAAGTTTATATTGAAGTGTTATGGCAGGGCATGTGTTACTGTGAAATTGTAAAATATGATTTGAATTTCATAATAATCTCTTGATGAAAATATGCAAAAACTCTTTCTTTATCAACATATGAAATAAAATAAGTCATTTGATACAAATATTTTTAAATAAAAAACTTCTTCTTTTCACCAAAGGCTGTTAACTTTGCAAAAATGTTATCAAATTGAAATGTAAAAATTCCAAACCTCCTTAACAGTTCGTCATTTAAGAAATAAAAATCTAACATTCCAATTTTTTTCCTTCAAAGCAAGACTAATTTGTCCCACTAAATATGTGATTTACAGTCCCCTTATAAACGATATATTTGATGTGCGACAGTAAATTTGTAAATCCGCAGTGTGGGTAAATAGACTAAATACTGTACGTGTACATATTTTGCGTTTTCGAAATTTAGCACACTCACGGGATATTGAGTTGGTGTATTCATGAATTAGCGTTTCACGCACGTACTCACTGTATATACATGTAGTATGTAAATTAAAGCGTATCAATGACCATGCCAAAGGCGCTAAAATAGGAAGCCCATTCACGTGGTCACGTGATCAAATCCTGCGAAGTAGGTTTGACCCCGTACGAACTACGTTCATTTCCCAGTGAACTTTTTAACATTGTTGTTTACGCAAATAATTACATATGAAACGAATAAATTTATTACACGAACAGGCCTCTGTATTGCTATGTTGTGAAGCGCAATGACCTAGGATTTGTTTGGTCTTGAAAGTTCGCCTCGCTCTAACATTTGAATGTTTACATTGACAATCAGCAGTCCAGACCAGGAAGTCTCTGTTTATAATGAAAGAACAAGGATCGCTGATGAGAATAATCTTACCATCTCATGACTCCTTAAATTATTATATTTGAAGTCAAAAGCGGTGGTACATGTATCGCCTGTTTTACTTTACATAACTCCAAAGGAATTTCGGGTTAAAAAGGTAAGTGCGTTTACTAGTATTCAAAACATTATTTCACATCGAAAGAAGATCTAGGCCTATTGTACATCTGTTGATTAAAAAATATCCTTGCGTTTCAATCATTTTATCTATTTCATCGCTAATATCTTAAAAGTATCCCGAAACCAGTTGCCCCGTGACAAAAAGATGTGGCAAAATATCTCGCCATTTGATTCAGTCGCGCTATGACCTCTGACCACCAAATAAGTTCATACAGTATTGAACATATTTTCTCTTCAATAGATTTATCTAGAAAAATATTTGCAAATGCAAATGTAACGGTATATACGTAGAATATGCCTCTTTTCTTTAACCTCCGACAAGGAACTCTGCGTAAAAAAACGTCATGATTAAACTTTATAATGGTAAAAATGATAAGACAAATTATACAATTTCAAGTTCCTTCACCCTTGTTTATGAGTGAATGTCAGGCATCTCCTGAAGGCTTTCATATCAAGAACAGCAAAACAACGGAGCAGTTACATGTATTTATACTGTTTATCTTGAAGCAAATTTATTACAAAGGAAATTTGATATGTTAAGAAAAAAGAATATGTGTACAAAAATGTAAGCCACAAGAATAGAAATATCAAATTTATTACTACAATAAAAAAAGTGATAAAAATATTAACATATTAAGTAAGTAAATGATCATTGTGCATATTTAAATGCGTACATATTTTTATGAAAAAAATTATTTTTAAGAAATGCAAAGAAGATACTATGAATATTATAATTATAACGATAATAGCACGATAAATTATAGTGAGTCACTACATGATGAATAAGTCATTTGGTTTCGCACAAGTAGCAGTAGTACTGGTAGTATATGAAAATAAAGGAAACATCAGTTCAGAGAAAGTCCGTGCTGTAAATAAACATTGAACAATGAAACAAGAGGCCCATGGGCCACATCGCTCACCTGAGCACAGTGGCTAGGAAAAAGCAGAATTGGTTTATACTTGAAAAGCTTAAATCCAAAAGCAGTCCCAAGACCAATCATGGCTTTGCTATTCTTGAGAAGAAGATTTTTAAAGAATTTTTCTATGTATTTCTATGTAAAACTTTGGTCGGCCATTTTGGCCCCGCCCTACCCCTGGGGGTCATGATTTGAACAAACTTCAATCTACACTACCTGAGGATGCTTCCATATAAATATGATCAATTATGTCTTTGCTATTCTTGAGGAGGAGATTTTTAAAGAATTTTCCTATACATTTCTATGTAAAACTTTGGTCGGCCATTTTGGCCCCGACCTATCCCTGGGGGGCCATAATTTGAACAAACTTGAATCTACACTACCTGAGGATGCTTCCATATAAATATGATCAATTATGGCTTTACTATTCTTGAGAAGAAGATTTTTAAAGAATGTTCCTATATATTTCTATGTAAAACTTTGGTCGGCCATTTTGGCCCCGCCCTACCCCTGGGGGTCATGATTTGAACAAACTTGAATCTACACTACCTGAGGATGTTTCCTCATAAGTATCATCTTTCCTGGCACAGTGGTTCTTGAGAAGAAGATTTTTAAAACATGCCACCAAATTGTCATTAATTCTCAATTATCTCCCCTTGAATGAGAGCGTGGCCCTTCATTTGAACAAACTTGAATCCCCTTCACCTAAGGATACTTTGTGGCAAGTTTGGTTGAAATAGTTCTTGAGAAGAAGATGAAAATGTGAAAAGTTTACAACAACGACAACGTCAACGCCGACAACAACGACAACGACGACAACGACAGACAACGGACAAATTGTGATCAGAAAAGCTCACTTGAGCCTTTGGCTCAGGTGAGCTAAAAAGTTAAGACTCATATAGGGACTGAGGGGGACAATCTAGACAAAACAAATGTGGAGCACAAAGATAACTTTCGATCCTTTTACAAATCGTGTACAGTTTTAAAGGAAAATTGAATGTTATTCACTTAGATTATCCTCCGGGCGAAAATTTCCAAGTTAATACATGTAGTACTTGTGATTGAAAATCCAAATAACATTCTTATTGAACGTAATAACCAATGTGTCGAATATTATGCTGAAATTATACACTGCCCAAATCTCCTCCCGCGCCTTTATATCTGTTTAAGATAAATGCAAGTCATATTTTTTCTGATGTTCTCCTAAAAAAAGAAATTCTTTTTTATGCTGCCTGTTTCCAAAGTTATCTGAAATTGAGTCTAGCATGTTGAACCAAAGTACAAACTATTAATCGCCTTGGTAAGTGGCATTTTTCATGTACTGTTGTCTTTGTGTCTGAAGATCTGATATATTTTCAGCACTTTGAGGATTTCCCACTATGTTTGGACTCGCACAGTATCCGGAATCTTTCGAGTCTGTCCCAAGAGAAGTCAAAATCTTGGATCGAGGTATGGGTCATCTTCTGATATGAATATGTAAAGAAATCTCAATTTATTGATATCAAACAAATATTAATGCAATAAGATTTTTCCGATCGCTTAAAAGAAATAACGGTATAAGAACAAGAAGAAGAAAGTTTAAAAAAAAGCTTTAAAATTCTATGTTTATGTACATGTACTATTATGCATGTTTTGATGCGTTTAAGTATAGTTCTCCAATTTTCCACCAGTAAAACGTTTTTGATTCCCTACCTCTGAATTTTAAAGACCTTACCTGAAGATTTTCCGCAATCACGACGGGCTTTACATAATATTCTGCTAACTATTACCAATGCTAACACAGCTAACCCAAAGAGGACACCAAAAACCACTGGCAAAATGGAATTATCTTCGCTGAAAGAAAATTATACATATCTTAAATGTCAAAGTATGGAATAAATATTTTACATTAGAAAGGATGCGTAAATGAGCTTGTAATACAATGATAAACACTCTTTTTTCCATCATGATAACATAATGTCGATTTGAAGTTGATTTAGGATACCTCTTTGAAGAAGGACTGAAAGATTGGTTGTTGATTTGTCTCATGCATTTTGGACACTCTGAGGGATTCGGGCACTTTGATGGCAACGTCCTGAATGGATCTTTTATTATCCTTTCATATACTGAATATCCATCCTCATCTAAGGTATATCAGCCTATCTAATTTAGTAGAATGAAAAGGGGTAAAGATAAACAAGAGGCCCATGGGCCACATTGCTCACCTGAGAAGCTTTGACCATTCTGTTCTTTACCAGATTTCCCCCTTGTTATACATAATGCATCCCCACCCTACCCCACTGATCATAATTTAGACATTTTGAAATCTACACTACCCCATGATCCTTCCATGGGCACATATGTTTCAGCTTTTTTGGCCCAGTGGTTCCTGAGAAGAAGATTTTCAAAGATTTTTCCTATATATTTCTATGTAAAACTTTGATTCCCCTATAATGGCTCCGCCCTTCCCCCGGGGGTCATGATTCCTACAATTTAGAATTTACACTACCCCAGAATGCTTCCACATAAGCTTCACTTTTTTCTGGCCCAGTGGTTCTTGAGAAGAAGATTTTCAAAGATTTTTCCTATATATTTCTATGTAAAACTTTGATACCCCATTGTGGCCCCGCCCTTCCCCCGGGGGTCATGATTTGAACAATTTAGACTCTACACTACACCAGGATGCTTCCACATAAGTTTCAGCTTTTCTGGCCTAGTGGTTCTTGAGAAGAAGATTTTCAAAGAGAGATCCTATATATTTCTATGTAAAACTTGGATTCCCCATTGTGGCCCCGCCCTTCTCCCGGGGGTCATGATGTGAACAATTTAGAATCTACTCTATACCAGGATGCTTCCACATAAGTTTCAGCTTTTCTGGCCCAGTGGTTCTTGAGAAGATTTTCAAAGATTTTTCCTATATATTTCTATATAAAACTTTGATTCCCCATTGTGGCCCCGCCCTTCCCCCGGGGGTCATGATTTGAACAATTTAGAATCTACACTACCCCAGGATGCTTCCACATAAGTTTCAGCTTTTCTGGCCCAGTGGTTCTTGAGAAGAAGATTTTTTAATGACCCAACCCTATTTTTCTCTTTTCTTGATTATCTCCGCTTGCGAGGGGATATGTCCCTTCATTTTAACAATTTTAAAAATTTCCCTTCACCCAAGGATGCCTTGTACCAAATTTGGTCAAAATTGGCCCAGTGGTTCTTGAGAAGAAGTCGAAAATGTGAAAAATTTACAGACGGACAGACAGACGGACTGACAGACAGACGGACGGACGGACGGACGACGGACAAAATGTGATCAGAAATGCTCACTTGAGCCTTCGGCTCAGGTGAGCTAAAAACAGTGCTCGATCTCATAAAACCTTCAAAAAATACTAATCTGTAAACAGAACATCAACAAAGACCCGTAAAAAAACAGAGAAGGAATCAGTTGTCGCGGAGGAATGAGCATCCCCACTTAGAACAGTCACAGTGACACCCGCCATTAGTCCTTTTTATTGATCAAATAGTTGGAACATTCCGTAGGAAAACTTAGTATAAAAACCAACATCTAACAACAAATATGAGAAGTCAGCCAAAATACGACACAAATTTAGGTTTAAATTTCTCATAAGATCGTTTTAATGACCGTAGAATGTTCGAAATGTTAACTTTAAACGAGGTTGTTGTTGTTTAAAACAAGAGCATAATCTTGAGAATCAAATAAGTTTGAGGTCATAATCCCATATGCATTTGATCGCGGGACATTACTACCAGTACATTAATATGGAAGGTAGGCGTTGGAAAAGCTGGTAATCTCTTTTGTCATACAATTTAGTTGTTAATTAGCATTTATCATCTATAATCGGTAAAACATCCAAATGTGAAGCAGTATATAAATATTGCATGTAGTTGAGTGTAACATTGAAAATTTTCACCCCAAGAAAACCATTGTTAACCGAGGCGCAGCCGAGGTTGACAATGGTTTTCGAGGGGTGAAAATTTTCAATGTTACACTCAACTACATGCAATATTTATCATTTTATACTGAATGTTTTATACAAATACATGTAACAGTGAACCGTGCGCGCATGAATTCTACGCAGTCGCTATTTTTGGGAATATCACCCGTCGTCAAACAATGTTGACTGTTGCTACGCTGGAGGGCGTGGCTTCATTATTCTGCGGGTAATAGTGTTTTTAAACAAATGTTTCTCGACAAATCAGATTCAACTTATTCACATGAAAGTATAACATATTATAATAGCTGCTTGAAATAGAAAACGTACTTCAACAAATATCAGTTGACTGGCATCTGAGGCCTTCCTCTGGACTTGATATATTTCATATCCTATATTACCATCACCATTCTCATTAAAAACTTTGGATGGAATCCCACTATCATCAATCACCAGTTTTTCATTCTTTATTATGTCGTAGACCTGTTGTGGAGAATCTCGATACCTTTGACATAAAGTAGAGGACTGGCTGCCACAGAGATCAGCAAAAGATTTGTTTGTTCCTTGCAGAAGAGAAAACATGGCATTGATAGCAAAGGCGGTCCATAGTTCTGGTTGATAGTCTTTGTTGTTAAATTCTTCCTCAATATCCATACACTGAGAAGCAGAGAGTTTATTAAAGCTGCCAGACAGGAAACAACCATTTCTTTGTTCAAAGTACTCTTTTGTCCAAGGGTTAATATCATCGTTATCAGCAAGTCTATCGCGAAGATATTTCTCAAACATAGATGTCCCAGTCACAGGTGTCATTTGGAGTGACAATGAAATGGTTTCTTCTAGTTTATGCTTACCAGCTATTATGCTTTGTCGAGTTCCAAACGCCTCAGAACCTATAAAAAGATATGGCCAAGGATTTATCGTTTCGTGTAGCTCGGCCATAACTTCCTGTACAACATGACTTCTTAAAAACAGGAGGACAACTGTAGCATACGGAGTGTTTTCAAGATCGTAACGAATCTTTTTGTATTGATTTTCTTTCACTTTGATTTCATTCGCAATGCATATTTTCATGTCTTTAGCTGCGCGTACAATAGCATTCCTTCCTCCTTCACCATAGGTTCCTTCACTGTAGATAATCTGTATGTACGAAGAATTGAGTGATTTCACTATGTTAACCATCGCCATAGCTTGTTTGTCGTCCGGAGTACACGTTTGCATGAAATATTTATAGGTGGATTTGTCACTTAGAACAGCAGCAGTAGAGGCGTAATTTGGAATTTGAAAACAAGATGGCGCTAGTGACAAGAGGGTAGTTACGAGTCGGGAGAGTCGAAAAGGAATGAAGTTGCATTTCTGTGTGATTATGTGAGTGTAAATTTATAACCAGGCCACATTTATATAAAACTATGATTTAGAACCCTCTTTAAGCCAAAAAGTTGACTATTTAGTGTGGTTTCTGTGTTTTTTATAAATCCTTTGTGTCGTCAGATGTATATGAGAACTATATGAGAACTACTCATGTCAACAAATCAATCCAAATCAGTGAAAACTAAAGTTGTGGGTAAAAAACGTAAACATACAAGTAACAGTCCTACAGAAAGTTTAAGGAAAACATCTCGAAGAAGATTTAGGTCGTCGTCTTTACCTGACCTAAAGGATCTCTGTGATCAATCTGATTTAAATACTGATCTTGAAAAAATGGACGAAAAAATGGATGGGTCAAGCTTTAACACTTCTGTAGACGACCATTCTACTCAGTCCACTCAAAATATTACAAATGGTGCATCTATGTCGGGTTCGTTGCAAGGTGAGCAGATCAATTCTAATGAAGGACAACCACCATTCATTCAAACCAAGGGTCAAACATTTAGTCTCCCTGAGCTGATATTAAGCTCCATGAAAAGCCAGAGTTTTATGACTCAGCTAGTGCCAGTAATTGCTGAGGCAATTAAACCATCTATCGAACATGCTGTCCAGGAAGTCTTCAGTTCCTTAACAGACATAATCAAAAAACAGGCAGAAACAATATCCAAACAAAATAAAGAGATTGAAGATCTATCATCAAGAATTAAAGGTTATGAGAAACACAATTCTGAATTGCAGTGTCAAATATGGAACCTAGAAGACACGGTTGATGATCTGGAACAATATGGTAGGAGAAATTCATTGAGATTTCATAACTGTCCTGTACCAGGAGAAGGTTCGGACACGGATAATACCGTCATCGATATCTGCAAACAATATCTCAAGATCGAACTCAAAGATGATGACATTTTCAGATCTCATCCAATAGGGAAACCAAATAAAGATGGCAACATCCAAATTATCTGCCGTTTCAAGAACTGGAAGGTTAAAAACAAAATATTTACGGCCAAACGAAATCTTAAGAAATCCGGAATCTTCATCACAGAAGACCTGACCAAATATCGACAGGGTATAGTTAAGGAACTCGCTAGTGCTAAGAGAGCTGAAAGAGTTCACTCCTTCTGGACCAGTGATGGCAGAATCTTCACGAGGCTGTATGAAAAAGGTCAAAAACACATTATCCGATCTATCAAGGATGTGCACGATCTTGCCCCACCGCAGTGGGAATCATCCGACCCAGAAGCTGTACCACCCGACAACCAGACTGAGTATTAGTGAATTCACTGTGTATCTGTTAGTACATGTTCAAAATAATTGATTTTATTACAGACTCAGAAGCTGTACCACCCGACAACCAGACTGAGTATTAGTGAATTCACTGTGTATCTGTTAGTACATGTTCAAAATAATTGATTTCATTACAGACTCACTATAAATATTAAATCATAAATTACACTCAATAAATAAATCCTTATCTCTCCTTTCGTCACTCATTAGATTATGACCGCTGTTTTTTGCAGAGTCGTGTATATAGTTTTCACGCTGTTTTTATTTAGCAGCTATGCCCATATGCATTTTGTTTTTTTCCGTGACACACACCTGTCACTTTTGTACTCCTTGTTAACAGTTTTCATTACCAACTTGTTTCCTTTATTTTTGTATATACACTTTCGTTTGTTGTTTTTGTTTTCTTATCATTTTTACTTCTTACATAGTGGTCACAGTTTATCCTACATGCATTCAGAAGATTTTGATATTTGTCATTATTTGCGGCTCCGATATTCAACGTTCATCTTTTGTTCAGAATTTTTAGCCAATGGCAGGTAACACAGTGTCACAATATCGTGCCGCAATAGGAATCTATTATTCAAAAACTAGATGCATAGTTAAATCAATATTATTTTGTATATTTGATTTTAGAAAAGTATTTTCGTACCTGTTACAATTGTATAATTATTACCTACACAGGTCCAAATGTATAGCAAACCAGATTATGAAAAGCTCTATCCATGATAGTGATAAGTTAGAAAAACTTCAACTTTATGCAGCTAGAATTGTAACAGGGTTAACAACTATAGCTTCCAAAGATTCACTTTATTTTGAAACGGGATGGGAACCGCTTAGTTGTAGAAGACAAGAAGCTAGATTAAAAACAATGTTCAAACTTCATAATAATTTAGTGCCAGAATACTTAATGGACATCCTTCCAAATATGCGCTGTAACACATCTATCTACTCGACAAGAAATTCTCAAAATTATGATATTCCAAAGTGTCGATTACAAACTTATAAGTCTACGTTTATTCCTACTGTAGTTAATGAATGGAACTCCATTCCACTTGAAACTCGAAATTTACAGTCAATGTCCAACTTCAAATCTAAAATTAGTACTAAAAAATCTAGATCTGCCCCACCTTCTTACTTTGATTACGGTAACAGAAGACTTAATGTTCTTCAAACCAGACTACGACATAATTGTGTATTAAATAAAGACCTTTTTAGATGCAATTTAATATCAAGTCCCTTGTGCACGTGCGGTAAAGTTGAGGACACATATCATTATTTTTTCGTATGTCCAAAGTATGCGAACGCTAGAAATGAATTTTTAAATAAATTCTTACAATTTGACAAAATCCACATACTAGATACACATGTCCTATTATGGGGGGTTGAATCACTGAGTGCTGCAGAGAATGAACGTCTCTTTTCTTTTGTTCAAACATTTATTAAGCATTCTGGTCGATTTCCTTGCTAATTACTGTACCAATATTAATATATGAATCTGTTCAACTTTATATATTTATACATATATGCAAAATGCATCAATCTGTTTACTTTTGCAAATTCTGAATACTTTATATAGCATGCTTAACTGTGACTATATCAATGTGTAATTTATATGTATAGGGAGAGGGCGTTATAAGTATTCAGTACTTGTGCCCAATCCCTTTGTAATTAGAAATTACAATAAAATATGTTCAAATCAAATCAGGCGTAACTGATCTGAGGTAAATTAAATTCTTGAAGTACATTAGCTGCCGCTATACTGCTGCTGCTGCCATATGCAGCAACAAATCCCAGGGTATTATTTGAAATATTAGAAATTACAGAACCATCTGATAAATGTAGACCTTCCCTGAAGAAGTTGAGGAGTTTTGATTGAATCAGCAATGGCTGATTACAGCTGTTAAAAATTACGTAACCGATATTCTTCCCTCCAAATATATTAGCAAAACTGCCAAGCTTTTCATTCACCGTATCTACTGCAAACCGAATGCCTTCCACAACCTCCCACCCATTCTATGTACGAATATCACCACACTCCATAGGGTTGTATATGTCTTTGTTATATACAGGAACCACTGCAGCAACATACAAATCACCTTTTCGAAAAATAACGTCATTTGCCAAGTTACTATTTCGGCAAGATTCACATTTCTTTTGATTATCACACTGAGCCTTTATAATATCCGCGGCCAAATTAAGCCAATCTCATCCTTTGTGTAATCACTCAATAGGTCTGTTTTTAAATCTAACGTTGAATTGTTGTACCATCCAACCTATGAACAAAAAGTAAATTGTTTTATCTTCCTGTCTGAATAAAGGCATTAAATATTTAGAATATTTATATGTTCATTTTGGCTTCAATCATTTTCATGTTAAGACGTCGCTATACCAAAAATTATATTTCGAACCTGTTTACCATTACGAAGGTAGTATCAGTCGGCCGAGTGGCGCTGTGCAGTGATTAGAGCGTCTGCTATAAAGTCGCGCAGTAAGGAGTTGATCCTTACGTCGCGGATTCGAATCTCTCTGTGAGACGTGAGAATCACAGGCGCTTGACATTTTTAACCATAATGTGCACGTGGATACTGGTCTTTTGGATGAGGAAGTATAAAGCGAAGTTCCGTGTCGCAGTAGATGCTGGCACAAAAAAGATCCCTCACTGCTCAACGGTCGTAAGTGCCAAGTAAAGGACAAAATTTGCATCTCTCCACCGGCAAGTGGTGGCGTCTCCATAAGAGAGAAAAATTCTCAATAGGGACATAAATTAAAGCAACATACAAACAAACAAATATTTAGAATCTATGCTTGTTCATCAATACACGAGCAAATGCCCTATTTAAAAAGAAATGAAAGAGAGGTGCTTTTTATTATAGATACATTCGTTCTAGTTACCTTTTCTAAACACATTTCTTGACCTTTCAGAATGCAATTTCGGAAATGGTAAACTTCATATTCATCCAAATTTCCTGATATGTTAGCTTCAGTTCTTCCATTGAAAGTTATTCCTAGGTTTTGTCGTAAACCATCAGGCATTTCTTCCTTGAGACTTATATTTGTATTTTTGCCTCTTTCTACAAGTTTGTAAGTATTGAACCACAAAGTACTATTAAGATTGCTGCACAAACCCTCTGTTTCTCCACATTCCTCTCTTTGGAGGTCTTTGAGAAGTTTGGCTTGCATGATAGTGGACAAAATTGCATAACCCTCAAACACATTATCACCAGTGACAGAGTCTATGTCAGCAAACGTTGGCATCAAGCAAGTAGGATTCTGAATATTACAGGATATGAACTTCTCGACAACCTTCCCTAACCACGGATTAGATGATACTTCCTGATTAAAAACTGTTTTGTTTGTCATAACATTTGTCCAGTGTAACTGAAAACTCTCAAAGGACAACCACGGAGGACTAGTGAAAAAAGAACCCTTTGCTACACGATACTGGTTTAAAGTCACTTTATCTATATTAGAGGCCCCCTCAGAAAAGATCATTCCAAGTCGAAAATTGTACTGATCTCTGAGCTTGTTGGCAACATTGAGAAACACTGTGGGTGTTTTGGTAGACGCAAATACTACTACTTTCTGTTACTCTACTCTCAGTATGAAAAATCACGGACTCGACACTTTTTTGTAGTTCTTGGGAATTTACAAGACCATTTTCCATAGATACTGCTGAAGAGTATGCAATGCATATCTTTCTTGAATTAGTCTGTATCCTAAATTCATCATAGTTGCCTACTCCATAGGTATTGTTTTCGTAAAAGACACCAATGTAGTTCCATTCCAGTTTTTGCAACAGAGATATGATGACCTAGAATTTCGATACAATAAAAAAATAGTTTTTACAGATCTGGATGATGAAATAAAAAACAATAACACAAAGTTGTTAAAAATACACAGAAAAAATAAGGTGTTTATCCTAATGATCAATCAGATGACGGAATTTACATATTTCCATGAAAAAAATATTTCATTTTTTAGCGATAGTTTTTAAACATACATTTTGTAAATGTATTTTAAGGAAGCACATATAGAACCTATCAAAACATTTTTTAAGTAGAAGGTACAGTTTTAGCTTTATTGTGATCTAAAATTTGTTTTCAATTTTTTTTTAAATATTAGTTGAGTTTTGTAGATTCATAAATACACAAGTAAATTGATTGTCGTGTAATTTCGCAAAAAGCACCACTTGCTAAATAAAATTTAACGCTTTTATTTTAGGGTGATGAAATCTATGTAAAATCTCTTGATCAACCGTCCATTCACGAATTATTATTCTTGCGATTTGACGTTGGAAAACCCTTTTGCGATTATAAGTTTTGGCGAAAAATAAGAAATCTTCAGGATATGAATATGATAAATCAGGAAAGAATATGGCATGGAGAAGTACGATTCCGAAAATATGACGTCATAATGTTCAAGCAATTCTCTTTTTCAAATAGAAAAAAGCCTCAAAATGTCCCATTTCAAAGGTTATTTTCTTTAAAAAAAAAGTGTCCACAGCCCCCAACCACTTGAATTTTCAGATATGTTGAGTTAAATTCTTTGAAAAATCATATTTCTTAAAATCTTTCTGGGAGATGCCTGTTATATTACATGTATTTGAAAGAAAATTCGACTGAAAATTGATGACTTCTGCGACTTTTCAAGAAAATACGGGAGAATGCACTATTGAAGTTTACGAGGTCACTATATTTTTCGAATTTCTTTAAAAGAGATTAATTTCGTTATAATTACAAATATGAAAATCTTTTCAGTTAATTTGATTCACATTTTAATTCGTTAAAAAAGTTTAATTTCTTGTAATATTTATTTGTTTTTACGATTTAGCAAAAATAGCATTTACATGTAATGTTAAAATAGATTTATTCAGAATCATTCGAATTGGTATAACTAATAGAAATCTTTATTAAAACTTAAGAATTTGTGGTTTCTAATTCATAAATATTTCAATATATCCTTTAATACACTTTTGTTAAAGAAAATGTCAAGTTCTTTCCTTACAAAATCACCTGTTCTCTGAAATATGTTTTGCATTGTTAAAATGCTCTTAATCAATTGGTAGAAAAATATTTATTAGTATATGAAATATATTCATAGCAATTCCATGTATCTGTTTTCTTTCTTGACTTTAAATTCAATAAATAATCAGTTTTACCGATATTTGTTTGGAGTCATCAGGGACCAGTCTAAGTATATTTTGATATTTATTGCCGTCTTTTAGAGCTGATGCAGTTGCTGAGAAGAGTGATTGTGGGACTTTGTAATTCTTTTCCAGTGAGCTGATATATAACGAAGTGTCTACAGCTCCTCCACTGTACTCTGGACCGATTATTCCTTTATAAGTATACAAACAAAGAGGGTTTGTCATACTGATGTGCAATTATTTGTTAACACCTAATTAAATAACTGTTAACACTTCATATGTGATTGTTTTAGCAGTAATACACTGAAATAATCATATAGCTTAGCACAATCATCAAAAGCTACTTAAACTATCACTATTAAATAAATACACTCGCAGGTAACCAGGGATATTGTTTGTTCGCACATTGTATGTTGTTCGTCCCTCGACCGGCAAGTGGTGGCGTCTCCATAAGAGAGAAAAATTCTCAATAGGGACATAAAGCAACATACAAACAAACAAATATTTAGAATCTATGCTTGTTCATCAATACACGAGCAAATGCCCTATTTAAAAAGAAATGAAAGAGAGGTGCTTTTTATTATAGATACATTCGTTCTAGTTACCTTTTCTAAACACATTTCTTGACCTTTCAGAATGCAATTTCGGAAATGGTAAACTTCATATTCATCCAAATTTCCTGATATGTTAGCTTCAGTTCTTCCTAGGTTTTGTTGTAAACCATCAGGCATTTCTTCCTTGAGACTTATATTTGTATTTTTGCCTCTTTCTACAAGTTTGTAAGTATTGAACCACAAAGTACTATTAAGATTGCTGCACAAACCCTGTTTCTCCACATTCCTCTCTTTGGAGGTCTTTGAGAAGTTTGGCTTGCATGATAGTGGACAAAATTGCATAACCCTCAAACACATTATCACCAGTGACAGAGTCTATGTCAGCAAACGTTGGCATCAAGCAGGTAGGATTCTGAATATCACAGGATATGAACTTCTCGACAACCTTCCCTAACCACGGATTAGATGATACTTCCTGATTAAAAACTGTTTTGTTTGTCATAACATTTGTCCAGTGTAACTGAAAACTCTCAAAGGACAACCACGGAGGACTAGTGAAAAAAGAACCCTTTGCTACACGATACTGGTTTAAAGTCACTTTATCTATATTAGAGGCCCCCTCAGAAAAGATCATTCCAAGTCGAAAATTGTACTGATCTCTGAGCTTGTTGGCAACATTGAGAAACACTGTGGGTGTTTTGGTAGACGCAAATACTACTACTCCTGTTACTCTACTCTCAGTATGAAAAATCACGGACTCGACACTTTTTTGTAGTTCTTGGGAATTTACAAGACCATTTTCCATAGATACTGCTGAAGAGTATGCAATGCATATCTTTCTTGAATTAGTCTGTATCCTAAATTCATCATAGTTGCCTACTCCATAGGTATTGTTTTCGTAAAAGACACCAATGTAGTTCCATTCCAGTTTTTGCAACAGAGATATGATGACCTAGAATTTCGATACAATAAAAAAATAGTTTTTACAGATCTGGATGATGAAATAAAAAACAATAACACAAAGTTGTTAAAAATACACAGAAAAAATAAGGTGTTTATCCTAATGATCAATCAGATGACGGAATTTACATATTTCCATGAAAAAAATATTTCATTTTTTAGCGATAGTTTTTAAACATACATTTTGTAAATGTATCTTAAGGAAGCACATATAGAACCTATCAAAACATTTTTTAAGTAGAAGGTACAGTTTTAGCTTTATTGTGATCTAAAATTTGTTTTCAATTTTTTTTAAAATATTAGTTGAGTGTTGTAGATTCATAAATACACAAGTAAATTGATTGTCGTGTAATTTCGCAAAAAGCACCACTTGCGAAATAAAATTTAACGCTTTTATTTTAGGGTGATGAAATCTATATGTAAAATCTCTTGATCAACCGTCCATTCACGAATTATTATTCTTGCGATTTGACGTTGGAAAACCCTTTCGCGATTATAAGTTTTGGCGAAAAATAAGAAATCTACAGGATATGAATATGATAAATCAGGAAAGAATATGGCATGGAGAAGTACGATTCCGAAAATATGACGTCATAATGTTCAAGCAATTCTCTATTTCAAATAGAAAAAGCCTCAAAATGTCCCATTTCAAAGGTTATTTTCTTAAAAAAAAAAGTGTCCACAGCCCCCAACCACTTGAATTTTCAGATATGTTGAGTAAAATTCTTTGAAAAATCATATTTCTTAAAATCTTTCTGGGAGATGCCTGTTATATTACATGTATTTGAAAGAAAATTCGACTGAAAATTGATGACTTCTGCGACTTTTCAAGAAAATACGGGAGAATGCACTATTCAAGTTTACAAGGTCACTATATTTTTCGAATTTCTTTAAAAGAGATTAATTTCGTTATAATTACAAATATGAAAATCTTTTTAGTTAATTTGATTCACATTTTAATTTGTTAAAAAAGTTTGATTTCTTGTAATATTTATTTGTTTTTACGATTTAGCAAAAATAGCATTTACATGTAATGTTATAATAGATTTATTCAGAATCATTCGAATTGGTATAACTAATAGAAATCTTTATTAAAACTTAAGAATTTGTGGTTTCTAATTCATAAATATTTCAATATATCCTTTAATACACTTTTGTTAAAGAAAATGTCAAGTTCTTTCCTTACAAAATCACCTGTTCTCTGAAATATGTTTTGCATTGTTAAAATGCTCTTAATCAATTGGTAGAAAAATATTTATTAGTATATGAAATATATTCATAGCAATTCCATGTATCTGTTTTCTTTCTTGACTTTAAATTCAATAAATAATCAGTTTTACCGATATTTGTTTGGAGTCATCAGGGACCAGTCTAAGTATATTTTGATATTTATTGCCGTCTTTTAGAGCTGATGCAGTTGCTGAGAAGAGTGATTGTGGGACTTTGTAATTCTTTTCCAGTGAGCTGATATATAACGAAGTGTCTACAGCTTCTCCACTGTACTCTGGACCGATTATTCCTTTATAAGTATACAAACAAAGAGGGTTTGTCATATTGATGTGCAATTATTTGTTAACACCTAACTGTTAACACTTCATATGTGATTGTTTTAGCAGTAATACACTGAAATAATCATATAGCTTAGCACAATCATCAAAAGCAACTTAAACTATCACTATTAAATAAATACACTCGCCGGTAACCAGGGATATTGTTTGTTCGCACATTGTATGTTGTTCGTCCCTTTGGAGAATTTTTCATTCATATGAAGACGACATATGAAACACCAAAAGAAGGGCTCATTCTGAAGTGCGTCACATTTGAGGCTTTGGACAAAAATGGAAAGAACTTTAAAAAAATATTCGATAAAAAAGATTTTAAAATATATCAAAAAAAAAAAAAAAATTCATGTAGTGAATGCCTACATGTATTTATAAGACATTCTCCATACCTACACATTTCTTGAAAACAACATATAAAATGAAAACTTAAAAAAAAACTTTGTAAAGTTTGAAAAATAAAAAGAATTACAGTGGCACAACGTTTAAAAGTATATATTTTATTTTAAAATTTGAGCTAGAAAATATACGTAAAGTTGTTTTCATGTCAAGGATGAACCCTGGACAAAATGCACTAGAAAGACAGTGTCGCCCGCGTGGCGCAATGATTCGAGCCTTTGTTCCGGGGCACGTATAAAGAAGTATACCTAGTCGTCGCAGGTTAGAATCCCTATGCGGGACGGAGAGACCTGTCCTTCGGATGAGGATGTATTAACCGAGGTCTTGTGTTGCAGTAGGACTGCCTTGTAAAAGATCGCTCATTGCTCAATGACATTCAGCGCAGTATGCATTTTATAGTGGTAGCGTCTCAAATATGAGTGAAAAAATCACAAACAATCGTCAAATTTCATACAGACAAAACAAGCCACTCAAACTAAGGGGTATTAAAAAAACTTTGAAAGAAGATACGCTACAGGATAACTATGCACAATTAAGGTACTAGTATGTTTTTGATAAAAATTGATTCAAAGATTAAAAAAAATGTGTATGTGTATATATACTCAGGATTTCCTGTTTAATCGAATGTTTCTTAATGTTTACCTATGATAGGAGCCAAACTTTTATCTTTTTGTTCCGTAAACCTTCTGTTGATTAGTCTACTTGCGTATTCTACAGCTCTTCCCCGAACATTGCATGTTGGAAACACTTCTATCCCTATGAAGAAAAAAACAAATAGTGTTATTCTATTATTATCATTATTCTCAATTTCATTCCTGATTGTTAATTAATAATCTACTGTGGTACAAAGAGCTTGGAATCTTTTGAATCAGATTTATTTTTCTCTTGATTATGATGACTCAAAGGCATTTAGCTCTTTAAACAGGTCGGCAATGGATCCCTCCAATGATCCCACCTTTGATGTTTTGGAGGTCTGTATTTGCTCCGCTCCTATTTTGTGATATTTAATGGGCTATTGAGCTCGAAACTATTCCATATTATACAATTATTGACTTTTGATAATATCTATTCGTGACTATACGGACCTGGTCAGGTATTGGTTGACCGGACCGAGGCCAAAGCCGAGGTTAACCAATACATGAGCAGGTCCGTATAGTCACGAGTAGACCGAATTCAAAAGTCAATAACCGTTTTATTAAATGATCAGGAATTTTACAACACTTTTGACACTTTCGTTCTTGTCTCCATCAAATATAAACACTCATAATAAAATGCAAAGTGTAACAACACTTTTCACATGTTGTTATACTTCAACAGCTTAACAGCTTGTAGTTAAAAATGGAAAACAATATTATTAAACAATCAAAACTCAACCATTCACTTTCAAAAGCGTTTAATCTCCTTGGTTCTGGCGTCTGACATGTTTACATTCACACCGACACATGCTTTGAAATACGAAATCTGATTGGTCGAAAAAAAAAACTTTAAGCAAATCTATGTTTGGTCAAGAGGGAAAATCTGAATAAACCCCCAAGAACGTCTTATGAGGTGAACTCACTCTGAGGTACATCTCAGGAAAAGACGTCTAGACCAATCAGAGAGCACCAAAATTCTTGATCATTTAATAACTCCACATATTTCATGACATGTACTTACCAAGTTTTATTCCTGGAATATATTGATTCTGATTTAGTTTGTTAAGTGTCCATTTCACAGCCTCAAAGTTTCGAACAGACATTGTTTGTATATCATTCTTACAGTCCCCATCACTAAATATTTGGAACAACCCTCCAAGATGTACATCTCCCTGAAGCATGGCGATTCTTTGACATCGAGAAACGCCCACGACGATAAACAGAGTAAAAAGTTGAATGTTCATGATTGACTAATTAATATCTGAAAATATTTATTTTTTATCTAGCTATGTTTACATACATGCATATTCAATTCACAACGAAGTCTTAAACCAATAACAAATGTGAACCACACAACTGAAGTTTTTTTTATTATTCGTTCCTTTATCTCTATGTTATAGTTTTTTGTTCTTCAAAAATCACTTCAACATCAAAATTAATATCATTTTCACGATGAAAAATACCGACACTTTAGATAAAAGTAAAATAATATATTTTAGAAAATCGTACCATATATTTGGTCTTCGAAGATGGCATCTCAAAGTGAATCGGAAATATTGATGGTGATGAAGTTCCTCTACAAAACACTCTTTTCATACAAGGAATGATATTCTAAAATATATATTTGCTTCACTGAATATCGAAAATAGAAGACAGGAATTTACGTGTAGATATTTCCATTTTTCAATGATAGTTCATTGAATTTTAGGTCATGCGGCGTTAAAAAGCCCGTCCCTGTAATGGTAATTTATGTTCAAGGCATTCACGATGTATTTTCATCTAAAGATCATACAAAAATTTAAAAAATATTGATCATCAGCATATTCTTTTAAATACCACCAAAAGAACTTAAAAATTTAAACATCTTTTTAAAACTGAACCACACATCATCATTTGATATCCCTGGAATGCCTAACATGTATACATACTGACTCCTTCCTGAAAGAATGTTTTCAGTACATATTCATGTAACGACAAGTGCCTAATCTTTAAAAAAATGTTCACAAAAGAGAAATTCTCAAATTAGGAGGTAGTAAATTTATACCAATAAAAATGCAACAACCCGAAATGCAAAAATTGCATGTATTTACACGTTTTAATTCTGTCCCTAAAAAACAAATCTTATGTCCAAGCCTTTCTCTCGATTTGACAAATTTTTTTTCCACAGATTTATTTATAGTAGAGTCACTAGGTTGAAAACCTGCAGGCATGTTCATGAAACTTTCCTAAGATTTGTCCTAAGACTATTCCTAAGATATGACTTAGGAAGAAACTTAGGAACATCCTAAGATCAACTTAGGACATATCATAAGATGTATCTCGACGGTGACTTAGGAACTTCTTAAGTTAGGACATCCTAACTTACAACGAACAATTTTTCCTTAAACATTTATCGATAAATGTATAATTTTGGAGACAATTTACGGGAAAGAAATTACATACATGTAACATTAGAAAAGGAAATCCATTTATATGTCCATGTGACCTCAGTATATTTTAATGTTTGCATTTTTTTTTTGATATTATAAAATATTTAATACCGCTTGTAAATCGTATTGTAACAAACAAATTGTAATTAAGATTTATAGTTTAAAAAATAATAACCTCTGAGTGATCTACCTTGATGATGATTATGTTATGAAGTTTTATAAAAGTTTACTTAATTTTTTTGATAAATAAGCTGATTGAAAGTAAAATGAATTTTGTAGGACACTAAAAAAGTATTCAATCAGGGAAAACACTAGTTTAAAGCCAACATTTTATTCTTGAATAATAAAACTCTCAACAGTTTAAATATTTAAATGACAATTTTTTTTTTAATTTTGTATGTTCTCCCAACCGGTTAATAAAAAAATTAGAACATGTCGATAGCTTCATTGTCTCATAATAGGGGGTGGATGGCTGGCCCCTCCTTATTTTCCGAAGACAAGTTTATTGGTATTAATCTATGATGGAAGTTTTGATAAATGACGAATATGTATATCGCAAAAAAGTCATGTTAGAATGATCATAGGTTGTACTGTATCTGTATCTATAGACCAATCATTAGTATATGAAAGAGGGGGTATTTGTTTCTATATTCGTACAATGTATTATGACATTTTAAACATAAGAAGGGGTGGGGTGGCGGTCATAATACAACGTTTGTGATGAATGTCTTTGACAGTCACATAACAACGGTCATGAAATGGGGGGGGGGGAGAAAAAATTTAACTTACCTGAGAAAACTAGACAATCAAAAAAGGGAAAGAATATTGTCCAAACTCGAAAATCCTATTTTGGAGAGAGAGAGAGAGAGAGAGAGAGCGCCAGAGCGCGCGCGCCACAGAACGAGAGAGGGCGGGGTCTAGGTTTCAACTTCTTTCATAGCCCTTTTTTCATTCCAACATTACCCTCATTTAAATAACCTTATTTGTCTTCAATTACTTTGTATTTGATACGCAATGAGCAGATCGACTGATAATAAAAGCCCCCCCCCCCCCACTTCGTCGCCCGAGGAGCGTTGTATTATATTTCTCCAACCAATACCGAAAATATTCATTATAATAATATCCAAAATTTGTATTAGGTAATATCCGGAACAGCACATGCGAAATTTATAGCATATATGAAAAGAGGCCTATGGGTAACACTTCTTGTTTAATTATTTGTGTAAATTATCAGCTCATACACGGACTGCTGAGAAACAAGAAATTACCGCTGATACTTGCAATGTCCAAAATCAAAAGCATCAAAACAAACTTTAAGTTAGGATGATCTTAGGACAGGTATTATGCTGTTCTAAAGTTAGGAAAAACTTAGGAAAGTTCTTAAAGAAGAAGGTATGGTTTCCATATAAATTTTGCCCTGTGATTTTCTAAAAAATAAAGCTGGTGTGAAAGTTGACAACACATGCTTTTTAAATAATTGAAATTCAATGCAGAAAAATCATACAATTCATTTTTCTCATATGTGTTTTTAAATGCTTATTATGACGTCATAAACATGTGCATTTTCCCGTATTTTCTTAAAAAGTTGCAGAAGACACCTATTTTCAATAAAATTTTCTTTCAGATAACATTGTCCACAGGCATCGCCCACAAAGATCTTGAGATATGTGATTTGTTATTGAATTTTGCACAAAATATCAAAAAATTAACTTGGGCGACGGCTGTGGACACTGTTTTCTAAAGGAAAATCACCCTTGAAATGTGCCATTTTGAGGCTTTTTCTGTTGAAAATGAGAAATGCTTCACATAAACGACGTCATATTTGCAGAATGGTAAACCTTCATGCCATATTCTTTCCTGATTTATCAGAGTCATTTATTTAACTAATATTTAAGCCAGTTTCAAAACTTTTTAATGTCAATACATTTTAAGGGCGCAATAAAGCTAAAACCATACCTTCTTCTTTAGGAAAGCTTCGAGAAACTGACTTAAGACTAGGACATTTCCTAAGACGATCTTAGGACACACCATGGTCCTAAGATAGCTTCATGAACATGCCTGCAGATTAAGATTTTGATAAAAATTCTTTTATATAATTGAACTAATACTTGAAAAGAATTCTTTTTTTCTATGACTTTATAGACAAAAGTAAGAAATATTATTAGTTTTTTTAGGGGTGGGGTCCTTTGTTTTTTATCATATATGAGAGACGTGCACTTGTGTCCATAAATGAGATAGACATTTCTGTTTGCTTGTTAGGTTTTTGTAATTTTTTGAGTTATTTGTTGAACTTTATTGTTTTCCAGTACGAGATTATTTTTTCCTTGGCATTATTCTATCACATACATGTACCTCTAAGTCTTATTGTTAAGAGTGATAGATTGAAATCAATGTGAAAATGTACTTCCTTGCCTGTGTCCTAAATTCCTCTTCTAAACCAATAACTGATCATAAATTTGGGAAGGTTTAAATAATTTATGTCATTCAAAAATTGGGGTATTTAAAAAACAATTTATGTCATTCAGGAAGTTTCTATCTTTTCAACGATCAGGAGACCACTGACAATACATCTCTAAATACCAATACCTACCACAGATATGAATTCCAAAATACTGCTGAATTTAAAGATTAAATGAACCTCATACGGCTTTTTCTGGTAGGATAATTTAGTAACATTTGGATAAATAATTACTTGTATATTTTCATTTTCGCTTGAATGCTGAAGTTTTGAGTTTAATTTACGTATTCTCTGCATTGCCTAAACATTTCAAGTATATAAAAAGACTTTTGTTGAACTACTATTAATTTTTATGATAAAATTAGAACATTTCTAAATCAAATTTTGAAGAAAATAATTAAATTTTTGGTAACCTATCTTAAAAAACAGAAGGATTTTTATGATTTAATATCTTTTCAAAACTCCTAGTAATGTATGTTGAATTTTTGTCCACTAACTTTCACTATGATTCAAAGAAATATCTGTTAGATTAGAATGGATCTGAATAATTAAACTTACTTTTTCTTTAATTTAAGGACGTTCGATCCTGATATTTTGAGCGTATTTCGCGCAGGTCCTTTATTCATAAATTTAAGCATCATTTTTAGGTTCTAACAATAAAACTGAATTCTACAATGCAAATTAAACTATATTCAATGAAAAAACCGCAATTAAATTCCATTCAAGTAGAATTAAGCTAGGGACTATATTTTGTGGCGGAAGGTTTTTTAGACGAAAATGATCAGTTTTTTTCCATTTGAACTATAACAATACTGTTAATTTGGGATGCCTATTTTTCCATGCTAGTTGCACACAAAGCTGTTTTTTGCAGTGAAATATGTTATGCTGGTTCTGAATTATCTATTAAATTATTTCTTATGAATTCTGTCAACAAAGTGTGACAAATATAGTAAATATATTCTGAAAATACGGGAAAAAATTGAGCCAATTTTAACGTAAAATTCACACTTTTTTAGTAATATCTGAAAATGTACATCATATACCCCTACTTTTGATGCTCTTTTCTAAATATTCAAGATAACTTTGACCTATTTGCTTAAAATCAAAAAAGTTTAAGACTTTAAAATAATTTTCTTGCTTATTATATTTTCAATGCCGGAAAAATAACATTTCATTAGTGCAGAAAGGTCAAATAATTGATTATGCGAAGCAATTTGAAACTTTTTGTTAGTCACAATTTTTAAGTGTCTTTTCATAAACAAACTTAGCGTTCATTTTGTTTCATGCTTTAAAAGGATAAAAATATTGGAGGGAAAATGTCAAAAAATTTTAATTAAGACACAAATTTCAGTGCAAAAAGGTCATATTAAATGTACTGTAGCGCCAAAAGAAGCATATTGACCCCCATTTTCTGATTTGAATTTTATTTAAGCTATGTATGTAGAAACTAAAAATATACTTGGCAAAAAAAATTTAAGACTTTAAATATCAGGATCGAACGTCGTTAAATGAGAAAGATTACTATAAACACCTACTCAGAGGTGGGATTTAGTAAATGAGAGGATTTAATATCTCCTTTTTGTGAAAAGAATTCGATCTTGGCAAGTTTGTACGTTAACAATGTGACATACCTTGGGGGTATGATTATGCCTTATTTTCTCGCCCAATATGCAATTTCCCCTCACTTATTTCCGTATTACCCTTCTAAGTGTCTAGATAACTAATAATATATATTTTTATTACAGGCAGTCCACAGAATATTTCCGTTACTTGAGAAAAGAAATCTACTGTAATCCGTATTTAAAAAGAAAAGCATTTAAATAAACTATTAAACAACTTAAAACAAGAAATCTGTGAGCCAATGCTCACTAGTAATACCCCCGCTCTGATGTAAATAAACACTATCATGTTTATATTCACAAATTCAATTACGGGCAGATGCACAGAAAAATTTGAAGTTGATATTTGAACAATTTAGAATCTACACTACCCAATGATGCTTTCACATGTTTCAGCTGTACTGGCCCAGTGGTTCCTAAGAAGATTTTTTGATGACTCCACCCTATTTTTTCTTTTGTCTCCTCTTGTGGGGGATGTTGCTCTTGATTTTAGGAATGGCCAAGTTCCGCAATGTTTTTTTAATACGAGTTATCGTCCCTAACTGTGAAGCTCTCCACTTCCGGGGCGTCAATACACAAAGCAACAAAATCGCTGAAGCAAGAAGCGTCGAGAAAATACACACTATCGGTATCGAGGACACTGACAAGCCAGGTAAGGGATTTAAATAGCGGTCGTATTTAGGATGTTACACTGGTTTACGATGCATATTAATATAAAAGCAGTACAGAGTTGGTTCTTGAATCTAATACACATGCAACAACCATAAGGATCTAGTATATTCTAGAAAAAAAAAATGTCAATATTTATAAAGGTCTATATACATATATCTATTTTTTTAAAGTATAGAATTTATTTTTATTCGACGAGGAATGAATATTTACAGCTGTCAAGTTGTGTTCATAAGAAAATCTAACATTGCCCCCCCCCCCCCCCGTTGTGTAAAAGGCATTGTTTAATTCGTAAAACAATTCAGTAACATGTAAATAATTTTGAAT
Organism: Saccostrea cuccullata; assembly: GCF_032062105.1. Classification (NCBI taxonomy): domain Eukaryota; kingdom Metazoa; phylum Mollusca; class Bivalvia; order Ostreida; family Ostreidae; genus Saccostrea; species Saccostrea cuccullata. The sequence goes on along the minus strand of NW_026928326.1, from coordinate 1,134 downwards.
TCATAACATAATTTATTTTAAAAGGACATGAATGTCAATTGTAACATTTTTTTTTTAAAAAAATTCCTTTTTAAGTACTTTACAATGTACTTTTTATTTTCCAGTATGGGGAAGAAATATTGCTGCGTTCCTGGATGCAGCAACACTTCTCAAACATTGGATGAATATGGAAATAAAATAATATTGCATCGCTTCCCTATGTCGGAGAAAAAGGCCCATATTAAGCGTCTCTGGATTCAGCGACTTCGACATGTGAGAGCAAATTTGGTTGTAAAAGACCACACACGAGTTTGCAGTGTTCATTTTGAGGGAACATTTACTGAGGAATCGATTCCCACAATTTTTCCAAGTAAACCCAAAAAGGAAACAAAATCCCGAAGACCTCTTGTAAGAAAAATTGAAAATTCATTTCAAAATGATGGTTCAGGGCAAAGTGATACTGAAAATCCACAAGATAATCCTGTGTCAATGTACAATGATGTTGCAATACAAACTGACCTCAAATATTTTTATTCAAAAGATGCGTACACAAATACAGAAGAGCATTGTGTACATGTTTCAACTGCAACCCAGACGACTGGCAGCCCTTTGTCTACTGTTAATGCTGAAGTTCAGGCAGATTTGCCTAGGATGACATATGAAGATATGAAAGATGACGATTCTAAAACAAGATTTTATACAGGTTTTGCAACTTTTCAAATTTTTTGGATGTTTTTTGCAGTGCTGAGGCAGAAACATGGTGCAGAGAGAACTCAATTACTGGGAGGGAGAGACAAGGTCCATGGGTGAGAAGTCGTATCATGAACCAGGGGTTAAAAAGCCTGGCAGAAAACGTTCCTTGAGACCAGTGGATGAATTCTTGATGGTTTGCATGAGACTTCGTTTAGGGCTGCTTCAGGAACACCTTGCTGATATTTTCAGGGTGTCCGAAACGACAGTATCACGAGTAATGAACACTTGGATTAACTTCCTCTATAATCACTGCAAATCCTTAATAAAGTGGGTCTCCAGAGAGCAGATTTTGTGTAACTTACCAAAGCTTTTTAGCATGCACGCAGATACTAGAATTGTGCTTGATTGCACAGAATTTTTTATTGAAAAACCGTCCTCTTTAAAGGCACAGTGGATGACGTG
>NW_026928325.1:0-33697 GCF_032062105.1 Saccostrea cuccullata | reverse complement strand
CTCTCATCTCAAACACCAAGTACCATATGCACCCTCCATGATACTTACCGTTTTTGCCTGCTCCGAGCTTTTATCTGCTTTCAGCTAAATATTTCTAGACCCCCTTCGCATATGCGTAACTAAGGCACTCTGGATGGCTTGGAGCTTAGAAACATCATTTTCCTGACCTTTCACTCAAATTTTAGTGACAGCATCTGAAAGAGCGTAAAATTTCCTATCAAATGAGTGTTTGAAATACAAAATTCATTGAAAAATGACTGAGATATGACCATTTCAACTAAGAGACGACTATGACGTCACAGTATTAAATTCCATTGTTGTAATACAACTTCCATTAAACGCCAAAAAGTCATTTTTAGACCGATTTTCGAGCGGTTTTCAATGTTTGACACTGTTTACAACTCTCTTCCGCACTGGATAAACCACATTTCAACTCTAAGACAGCCTAAATAACGTTCCTATAACGGCACAAACATCACCCTCTCACTATAGCCTCATTTCCGATGTAAACTCACTTATCTCAATAATCTCACAATGGCCGCCATCATTACACACATCTCTCATCTCAAACACCAAGTACCATATGCACCCTCCATGATACTTACCGTTTTTGCCTGCTCCGAGCTTTTATCTGCTTTCAGCTAAATATTTCTAGACCCCCTTCGCATATGCGTAACTAAGGCACTCTGGATGGCTTGGAGCTTAGAAACATCATTTTCCTGACCTTTCACTCAAATTTTAGTGACAGCATCTGAAAGAGCGTAAAATTTCCTATCAAATGAGTGTTTGAAATACAAAATTCATTGAAAAATGACTGAGATATGACCATTTCAATTCATTCACATTATCCATCATAGTAACCATTCCGCCATTATTATCTAAGAGACGACTATGACGTCACAGTATTAAATTCCATTGTTGTAATACAACTTCCATTAAACGCCAAAAAGTCATTTTTAGACCGATTTTCGAGCGGTTTTCAATGTTTGACACTGTTTACAACTCTCTTCCGCACTGGATAAACCACATTTCAACTCTAAGACAGCCTAAATAACGTTCCTATAACGGCACAAACATCACCCTCTCACTATAGCCTCATTTCCGATGTAAACTCACTTATCTCAATAATCTCACAATGGCCGCCATCATTACACACATCTCTCATCTCAAACACCAAGTACCATATGCACCCTCCATGATACTTACCGTTTTTGCCTGCTCCGAGCTTTTATCTGCTTTCAGCTAAATATTTCTAGACCCCCTTCGCATATGCGTAACTAAGGCACTCTGGATGGCTTGGAGCTTAGAAACATCATTTTCCTGACCTTTCACTCAAATTTTAGTGACAGCATCTGAAAGAGCGTAAAATTTCCTATCAAATGAGTGTTTGAAATACAAAATTCATTGAAAAATGACTGAGATATGACCATTTCAATTCATTCACATTATCCATCATAGTAACCATTCCGCCATTATTATCTAAGAGACGACTATGACGTCACAGTATTAAATTCCATTGTTGTAATACAACTTCCATTAAACGCCAAAAAGTCATTTTTAGACCGATTTTCGAGCGGTTTTCAATGTTTGACACTGTTTACAACTCTCTTCCGCACTGGATAAACCACATTTCAACTCTAAGACAGCCTAAATAACGTTCCTATAACGGCACAAACATCACCCTCTCACTATAGCCTCATTTCCGATGTAAACTCACTTATCTCAATAATCTCACAATGGCCGCCATCATTACACACATCTCTCATCTCAAACACCAAGTACCATATGCACCCTCCATGATACTTACCGTTTTTGCCTGCTCCGAGCTTTTATCTGCTTTCAGCTAAATATTTCTAGACCCCCTTCGCATATGCGTAACTAAGGCACTCTGGATGGCTTGGAGCTTAGAAACATCATTTTCCTGACCTTTCACTCAAATTTTAGTGACAGCATCTGAAAGAGCGTAAAATTTCCTATCAAATGAGTGTTTGAAATACAAAATTCATTGAAAAATGACTGAGATATGACCATTTCAATTCATTCACATTATCCATCATAGTAACCATTCCGCCATTATTATCTAAGAGACGACTATGACGTCACAGTATTAAATTCCATTGTTGTAATACAACTTCCATTAAACGCCAAAAAGTCATTTTTAGACCGATTTTCGAGCGGTTTTCAATGTTTGACACTGTTTACAACTCTCTTCCGCACTGGATAAACCACATTTCAACTCTAAGACAGCCTAAATAACGTTCCTATAACGGCACAAACATCACCCTCTCACTATAGCCTCATTTCCGATGTAAACTCACTTATCTCAATAATCTCACAATGGCCGCCATCATTACACACATCTCTCATCTCAAACACCAAGTACCATATGCACCCTCCATGATACTTACCGTTTTTGCCTGCTCCGAGCTTTTATCTGCTTTCAGCTAAATATTTCTAGACCCCCTTCGCATATGCGTAACTAAGGCACTCTGGATGGCTTGGAGCTTAGAAACATCATTTTCCTGACCTTTCACTCAAATTTTAGTGACAGCATCTGAAAGAGCGTAAAATTTCCTATCAAATGAGTGTTTGAAATACAAAATTCATTGAAAAATGACTGAGATATGACCATTTCAATTCATTCACATTATCCATCATAGTAACCATTCCGCCATTATTATCTAAGAGACGACTATGACGTCACAGTATTAAATTCCATTGTTGTAATACAACTTCCATTAAACGCCAAAAAGTCATTTTTAGACCGATTTTCGAGCGGTTTTCAATGTTTGACACTGTTTACAACTCTCTTCCGCACTGGATAAACCACATTTCAACTCTAAGACAGCCTAAATAACGTTCCTATAACGGCACAAACATCACCCTCTCACTATAGCCTCATTTCCGATGTAAACTCACTTATCTCAATAATCTCACAATGGCCGCCATCATTACACACATCTCTCATCTCAAACACCAAGTACCATATGCACCCTCCATGATACTTACCGTTTTTGCCTGCTCCGAGCTTTTATCTGCTTTCAGCTAAATATTTCTAGACCCCCTTCGCATATGCGTAACTAAGGCACTCTGGATGGCTTGGAGCTTAGAAACATCATTTTCCTGACCTTTCACTCAAATTTTAGTGACAGCATCTGAAAGAGCGTAAAATTTCCTATCAAATGAGTGTTTGAAATACAAAATTCATTGAAAAATGACTGAGATATGACCATTTCAATTCATTCACATTATCCATCATAGTAACCATTCCGCCATTATTATCTAAGAGACGACTATGACGTCACAGTATTAAATTCCATTGTTGTAATACAACTTCCATTAAACGCCAAAAAGTCATTTTTAGACCGATTTTCGAGCGGTTTTCAATGTTTGACACTGTTTACAACTCTCTTCCGCACTGGATAAACCACATTTCAACTCTAAGACAGCCTAAATAACGTTCCTATAACGGCACAAACATCACCCTCTCACTATAGCCTCATTTCCGATGTAAACTCACTTATCTCAATAATCTCACAATGGCCGCCATCATTACACACATCTCTCATCTCAAACACCAAGTACCATATGCACCCTCCATGATACTTACCGTTTTTGCCTGCTCCGAGCTTTTATCTGCTTTCAGCTAAATATTTCTAGACCCCCTTCGCATATGCGTAACTAAGGCACTCTGGATGGCTTGGAGCTTAGAAACATCATTTTCCTGACCTTTCACTCAAATTTTAGTGACAGCATCTGAAAGAGCGTAAAATTTCCTATCAAATGAGTGTTTGAAATACAAAATTCATTGAAAAATGACTGAGATATGACCATTTCAATTCATTCACATTATCCATCATAGTAACCATTCCGCCATTATTATCTAAGAGACGACTATGACGTCACAGTATTAAATTCCATTGTTGTAATACAACTTCCATTAAACGCCAAAAAGTCATTTTTAGACCGATTTTCGAGCGGTTTTCAATGTTTGACACTGTTTACAACTCTCTTCCGCACTGGATAAACCACATTTCAACTCTAAGACAGCCTAAATAACGTTCCTATAACGGCACAAACATCACCCTCTCACTATAGCCTCATTTCCGATTCACTTATCTCAATAATCTCACAATGGCCGCCATCATTACACACATCTCTCATCTCAAACACCAAGTCCCTCCATGATACTTAATGTTTGACACTGTTTACAACACGCACTGGATAAACCACATCTTTCCCGATTTTCGCTGGATAAACCACATTTCAACTCACTCAAGACAGCCTAAATAACGTTCCTATAACGGCACAAACATCACCCTCTCACTATAGCCTCATTTCCGATGTAAACTCACTTATCTCAATAATCTCACAATGGCCGCCATCATTACACACATCTCTCATCTCAAACACCAAGTACCATATGCACCCTCCATGATACTTACCGTTTTTGCCTGCTCCGAGCTTTTATCTGCTTTCAGCTAAATATTTCTAGACCCCCTTCGCATATGCGTAACTAAGGCACTCTGGATGGCTTGGAGCTTAGAAACATCATTTTCCTGACCTTTCACTCAAATTTTAGTGACAGCATCTGAAAGAGCGTAAAATTTCCTATCAAATGAGTGTTTGAAATACAAAATTCATTGAAAAATGACTGAGATATGACCATTTCAATTCATTCACATTATCCATCATAGTAACCATTCCGCCATTATTATCTAAGAGACGACTATGACGTCACAGTATTAAATTCCATTGTTGTAATACAACTTCCATTAAACGCCAAAAAGTCATTTTTAGACCGATTTTCGAGCGGTTTTCAATGTTTGACACTGTTTACAACTCTCTTCCGCACTGGATAAACCACATTTCAACTCTAAGACAGCCTAAATAACGTTCCTATAACGGCACAAACATCACCCTCTCACTATAGCCTCATTTCCGATGTAAACTCACTTATCTCAATAATCTCACAATGGCCGCCATCATTACACACATCTCTCATCTCAAACACCAAGTACCATATGCACCCTCCATGATACTTACCGTTTTTGCCTGCTCCGAGCTTTTATCTGCTTTCAGCTAAATATTTCTAGACCCCCTTCGCATATGCGTAACTAAGGCACTCTGGATGGCTTGGAGCTTAGAAACATCATTTTCCTGACCTTTCACTCAAATTTTAGTGACAGCATCTGAAAGAGCGTAAAATTTCCTATCAAATGAGTGTTTGAAATACAAAATTCATTGAAAAATGACTGAGATATGACCATTTCAATTCATTCACATTATCCATCATAGTAACCATTCCGCCATTATTATCTAAGAGACGACTATGACGTCACAGTATTAAATTCCATTGTTGTAATACAACTTCCATTAAACGCCAAAAAGTCATTTTTAGACCGATTTTCGAGCGGTTTTCAATGTTTGACACTGTTTACAACTCTCTTCCGCACTGGATAAACCACATTTCAACTCTAAGACAGCCTAAATAACGTTCCTATAACGGCACAAACATCACCCTCTCACTATAGCCTCATTTCCGATGTAAACTCACTTATCTCAATAATCTCACAATGGCCGCCATCATTACACACATCTCTCATCTCAAACACCAAGTACCATATGCACCCTCCATGATACTTACCGTTTTTGCCTGCTCCGAGCTTTTATCTGCTTTCAGCTAAATATTTCTAGACCCCCTTCGCATATGCGTAACTAAGGCACTCTGGATGGCTTGGAGCTTAGAAACATCATTTTCCTGACCTTTCACTCAAATTTTAGTGACAGCATCTGAAAGAGCGTAAAATTTCCTATCAAATGAGTGTTTGAAATACAAAATTCATTGAAAAATGACTGAGATATGACCATTTCAATTCATTCACATTATCCATCATAGTAACCATTCCGCCATTATTATCTAAGAGACGACTATGACGTCACAGTATTAAATTCCATTGTTGTAATACAACTTCCATTAAACGCCAAAAAGTCATTTTTAGACCGATTTTCGAGCGGTTTTCAATGTTTGACACTGTTTACAACTCTCTTCCGCACTGGATAAACCACATTTCAACTCTAAGACAGCCTAAATAACGTTCCTATAACGGCACAAACATCACCCTCTCACTATAGCCTCATTTCCGATGTAAACTCACTTATCTCAATAATCTCACAATGGCCGCCATCATTACACACATCTCTCATCTCAAACACCAAGTACCATATGCACCCTCCATGATACTTACCGTTTTTGCCTGCTCCGAGCTTTTATCTGCTTTCAGCTAAATATTTCTAGACCCCCTTCGCATATGCGTAACTAAGGCACTCTGGATGGCTTGGAGCTTAGAAACATCATTTTCCTGACCTTTCACTCAAATTTTAGTGACAGCATCTGAAAGAGCGTAAAATTTCCTATCAAATGAGTGTTTGAAATACAAAATTCATTGAAAAATGACTGAGATATGACCATTTCAATTCATTCACATTATCCATCATAGTAACCATTCCGCCATTATTATCTAAGAGACGACTATGACGTCACAGTATTAAATTCCATTGTTGTAATACAACTTCCATTAAACGCCAAAAAGTCATTTTTAGACCGATTTTCGAGCGGTTTTCAATGTTTGACACTGTTTACAACTCTCTTCCGCACTGGATAAACCACATTTCAACTCTAAGACAGCCTAAATAACGTTCCTATAACGGCACAAACATCACCCTCTCACTATAGCCTCATTTCCGATGTAAACTCACTTATCTCAATAATCTCACAATGGCCGCCATCATTACACACATCTCTCATCTCAAACACCAAGTACCATATGCACCCTCCATGATACTTACCGTTTTTGCCTGCTCCGAGCTTTTATCTGCTTTCAGCTAAATATTTCTAGACCCCCTTCGCATATGCGTAACTAAGGCACTCTGGATGGCTTGGAGCTTAGAAACATCATTTTCCTGACCTTTCACTCAAATTTTAGTGACAGCATCTGAAAGAGCGTAAAATTTCCTATCAAATGAGTGTTTGAAATACAAAATTCATTGAAAAATGACTGAGATATGACCATTTCAATTCATTCACATTATCCATCATAGTAACCATTCCGCCATTATTATCTAAGAGACGACTATGACGTCACAGTATTAAATTCCATTGTTGTAATACAACTTCCATTAAACGCCAAAAAGTCATTTTTAGACCGATTTTCGAGCGGTTTTCAATGTTTGACACTGTTTACAACTCTCTTCCGCACTGGATAAACCACATTTCAACTCTAAGACAGCCTAAATAACGTTCCTATAACGGCACAAACATCACCCTCTCACTATAGCCTCATTTCCGATGTAAACTCACTTATCTCAATAATCTCACAATGGCCGCCATCATTACACACATCTCTCATCTCAAACACCAAGTACCATATGCACCCTCCATGATACTTACCGTTTTTGCCTGCTCCGAGCTTTTATCTGCTTTCAGCTAAATATTTCTAGACCCCCTTCGCATATGCGTAACTAAGGCACTCTGGATGGCTTGGAGCTTAGAAACATCATTTTCCTGACCTTTCACTCAAATTTTAGTGACAGCATCTGAAAGAGCGTAAAATTTCCTATCAAATGAGTGTTTGAAATACAAAATTCATTGAAAAATGACTGAGATATGACCATTTCAATTCATTCACATTATCCATCATAGTAACCATTCCGCCATTATTATCTAAGAGACGACTATGACGTCACAGTATTAAATTCCATTGTTGTAATACAACTTCCATTAAACGCCAAAAAGTCATTTTTAGACCGATTTTCGAGCGGTTTTCAATGTTTGACACTGTTTACAACTCTCTTCCGCACTGGATAAACCACATTTCAACTCTAAGACAGCCTAAATAACGTTCCTATAACGGCACAAACATCACCCTCTCACTATAGCCTCATTTCCGATGTAAACTCACTTATCTCAATAATCTCACAATGGCCGCCATCATTACACACATCTCTCATCTCAAACACCAAGTACCATATGCACCCTCCATGATACTTACCGTTTTTGCCTGCTCCGAGCTTTTATCTGCTTTCAGCTAAATATTTCTAGACCCCCTTCGCATATGCGTAACTAAGGCACTCTGGATGGCTTGGAGCTTAGAAACATCATTTTCCTGACCTTTCACTCAAATTTTAGTGACAGCATCTGAAAGAGCGTAAAATTTCCTATCAAATGAGTGTTTGAAATACAAAATTCATTGAAAAATGACTGAGATATGACCATTTCAATTCATTCACATTATCCATCATAGTAACCATTCCGCCATTATTATCTAAGAGACGACTATGACGTCACAGTATTAAATTCCATTGTTGTAATACAACTTCCATTAAACGCCAAAAAGTCATTTTTAGACCGATTTTCGAGCGGTTTTCAATGTTTGACACTGTTTACAACTCTCTTCCGCACTGGATAAACCACATTTCAACTCTAAGACAGCCTAAATAACGTTCCTATAACGGCACAAACATCACCCTCTCACTATAGCCTCATTTCCGATGTAAACTCACTTATCTCAATAATCTCACAATGGCCGCCATCATTACACACATCTCTCATCTCAAACACCAAGTACCATATGCACCCTCCATGATACTTACCGTTTTTGCCTGCTCCGAGCTTTTATCTGCTTTCAGCTAAATATTTCTAGACCCCCTTCGCATATGCGTAACTAAGGCACTCTGGATGGCTTGGAGCTTAGAAACATCATTTTCCTGACCTTTCACTCAAATTTTAGTGACAGCATCTGAAAGAGCGTAAAATTTCCTATCAAATGAGTGTTTGAAATACAAAATTCATTGAAAAATGACTGAGATATGACCATTTCAATTCATTCACATTATCCATCATAGTAACCATTCCGCCATTATTATCTAAGAGACGACTATGACGTCACAGTATTAAATTCCATTGTTGTAATACAACTTCCATTAAACGCCAAAAAGTCATTTTTAGACCGATTTTCGAGCGGTTTTCAATGTTTGACACTGTTTACAACTCTCTTCCGCACTGGATAAACCACATTTCAACTCTAAGACAGCCTAAATAACGTTCCTATAACGGCACAAACATCACCCTCTCACTATAGCCTCATTTCCGATGTAAACTCACTTATCTCAATAATCTCACAATGGCCGCCATCATTACACACATCTCTCATCTCAAACACCAAGTACCATATGCACCCTCCATGATACTTACCGTTTTTGCCTGCTCCGAGCTTTTATCTGCTTTCAGCTAAATATTTCTAGACCCCCTTCGCATATGCGTAACTAAGGCACTCTGGATGGCTTGGAGCTTAGAAACATCATTTTCCTGACCTTTCACTCAAATTTTAGTGACAGCATCTGAAAGAGCGTAAAATTTCCTATCAAATGAGTGTTTGAAATACAAAATTCATTGAAAAATGACTGAGATATGACCATTTCAATTCATTCACATTATCCATCATAGTAACCATTCCGCCATTATTATCTAAGAGACGACTATGACGTCACAGTATTAAATTCCATTGTTGTAATACAACTTCCATTAAACGCCAAAAAGTCATTTTTAGACCGATTTTCGAGCGGTTTTCAATGTTTGACACTGTTTACAACTCTCTTCCGCACTGGATAAACCACATTTCAACTCTAAGACAGCCTAAATAACGTTCCTATAACGGCACAAACATCACCCTCTCACTATAGCCTCATTTCCGATGTAAACTCACTTATCTCAATAATCTCACAATGGCCGCCATCATTACACACATCTCTCATCTCAAACACCAAGTACCATATGCACCCTCCATGATACTTACCGTTTTTGCCTGCTCCGAGCTTTTATCTGCTTTCAGCTAAATATTTCTAGACCCCCTTCGCATATGCGTAACTAAGGCACTCTGGATGGCTTGGAGCTTAGAAACATCATTTTCCTGACCTTTCACTCAAATTTTAGTGACAGCATCTGAAAGAGCGTAAAATTTCCTATCAAATGAGTGTTTGAAATACAAAATTCATTGAAAAATGACTGAGATATGACCATTTCAATTCATTCACATTATCCATCATAGTAACCATTCCGCCATTATTATCTAAGAGACGACTATGACGTCACAGTATTAAATTCCATTGTTGTAATACAACTTCCATTAAACGCCAAAAAGTCATTTTTAGACCGATTTTCGAGCGGTTTTCAATGTTTGACACTGTTTACAACTCTCTTCCGCACTGGATAAACCACATTTCAACTCTAAGACAGCCTAAATAACGTTCCTATAACGGCACAAACATCACCCTCTCACTATAGCCTCATTTCCGATGTAAACTCACTTATCTCAATAATCTCACAATGGCCGCCATCATTACACACATCTCTCATCTCAAACACCAAGTACCATATGCACCCTCCATGATACTTACCGTTTTTGCCTGCTCCGAGCTTTTATCTGCTTTCAGCTAAATATTTCTAGACCCCCTTCGCATATGCGTAACTAAGGCACTCTGGATGGCTTGGAGCTTAGAAACATCATTTTCCGACCTTCTTCCGCACTGGATAAACCACATTTCAAACACCCTCTCAATAGTAATATATGCACCCTCCATGCTTTCAGCTAAATATTTCTAGACCCCCTTCGCATATGCGTAACTAAGGCACTCTGGATGGCTTGGAGCTTAGAAACATCATTTTCCTGACCTTTCACTCAAATTTTAGTGACAGCATCTGAAAGAGCGTAAAATTTCCTATCAAATGAGTGTTTGAAATACAAAATTCATTGAAAAATGACTGAGATATGACCATTTCAATTCATTCACATTATCCATCATAGTAACCATTCCGCCATTATTATCTAAGAGACGACTATGACGTCACAGTATTAAATTCCATTGTTGTAATACAACTTCCATTAAACGCCAAAAAGTCATTTTTAGACCGATTTTCGAGCGGTTTTCAATGTTTGACACTGTTTACAACTCTCTTCCGCACTGGATAAACCACATTTCAACTCCAAGACAGCCTAAATAACGTTCCTATAACGGCACAAACATCACCCTCTCACTATAGCCTCATTTCCGATGTAAACTCACTTATCTCAATAATCTCACAATGGCCGCCATCATTACACACATCTCTCATCTCAAACACCAAGTACCATATGCACCCTCCATGATACTTACCGTTTTTGCCTGCTCCGAGCTTTTATCTGCTTTCAGCTAAATATTTCTAGACCCCCTTCGCATATGCGTAACTAAGGCACTCTGGATGGCTTGGAGCTTAGAAACATCATTTTCCTGACCTTTCACTCAAATTTTAGTGACAGCATCTGAAAGAGCGTAAAATTTCCTATCAAATGAGTGTTTGAAATACAAAATTCATTGAAAAATGACTGAGATATGACCATTTCAATTCATTCACATTATCCATCATAGTAACCATTCCGCCATTATTATCTAAGAGACGACTATGACGTCACAGTATTAAATTCCATTGTTGTAATACAACTTCCATTAAACGCCAAAAAGTCATTTTTAGACCGATTTTCGAGCGGTTTTCAATGTTTGACACTGTTTACAACTCTCTTCCGCACTGGATAAACCACATTTCAACTCTAAGACAGCCTAAATAACGTTCCTATAACGGCACAAACATCACCCTCTCACTATAGCCTCATTTCCGATGTAAACTCACTTATCTCAATAATCTCACAATGGCCGCCATCATTACACACATCTCTCATCTCAAACACCAAGTACCATATGCACCCTCCATGATACTTACCGTTTTTGCCTGCTCCGAGCTTTTATCTGCTTTCAGCTAAATATTTCTAGACCCCCTTCGCATATGCGTAACTAAGGCACTCTGGATGGCTTGGAGCTTAGAAACATCATTTTCCTGACCTTTCACTCAAATTTTAGTGACAGCATCTGAAAGAGCGTAAAATTTCCTATCAAATGAGTGTTTGAAATACAAAATTCATTGAAAAATGACTGAGATATGACCATTTCAATTCATTCACATTATCCATCATAGTAACCATTCCGCCATTATTATCTAAGAGACGACTATGACGTCACAGTATTAAATTCCATTGTTGTAATACAACTTCCATTAAACGCCAAAAAGTCATTTTTAGACCGATTTTCGAGCGGTTTTCAATGTTTGACACTGTTTACAACTCTCTTCCGCACTGGATAAACCACATTTCAACTCTAAGACAGCCTAAATAACGTTCCTATAACGGCACAAACATCACCCTCTCACTATAGCCTCATTTCCGATGTAAACTCACTTATCTCAATAATCTCACAATGGCCGCCATCATTACACACATCTCTCATCTCAAACACCAAGTACCATATGCACCCTCCATGATACTTACCGTTTTTGCCTGCTCCGAGCTTTTATCTGCTTTCAGCTAAATATTTCTAGACCCCCTTCGCATATGCGTAACTAAGGCACTCTGGATGGCTTGGAGCTTAGAAACATCATTTTCCTGACCTTTCACTCAAATTTTAGTGACAGCATCTGAAAGAGCGTAAAATTTCCTATCAAATGAGTGTTTGAAATACAAAATTCATTGAAAAATGACTGAGATATGACCATTTCAATTCATTCACATTATCCATCATAGTAACCATTCCGCCATTATTATCTAAGAGACGACTATGACGTCACAGTATTAAATTCCATTGTTGTAATACAACTTCCATTAAACGCCAAAAAGTCATTTTTAGACCGATTTTCGAGCGGTTTTCAATGTTTGACACTGTTTACAACTCTCTTCCGCACTGGATAAACCACATTTCAACTCTAAGACAGCCTAAATAACGTTCCTATAACGGCACAAACATCACCCTCTCACTATAGCCTCATTTCCGATGTAAACTCACTTATCTCAATAATCTCACAATGGCCGCCATCATTACACACATCTCTCATCTCAAACACCAAGTACCATATGCACCCTCCATGATACTTACCGTTTTTGCCTGCTCCGAGCTTTTATCTGCTTTCAGCTAAATATTTCTAGACCCCCTTCGCATATGCGTAACTAAGGCACTCTGGATGGCTTGGAGCTTAGAAACATCATTTTCCTGACCTTTCACTCAAATTTTAGTGACAGCATCTGAAAGAGCGTAAAATTTCCTATCAAATGAGTGTTTGAAATACAAAATTCATTGAAAAATGACTGAGATATGACCATTTCAATTCATTCACATTATCCATCATAGTAACCATTCCGCCATTATTATCTAAGAGACGACTATGACGTCACAGTATTAAATTCCATTGTTGTAATACAACTTCCATTAAACGCCAAAAAGTCATTTTTAGACCGATTTTCGAGCGGTTTTCAATGTTTGACACTGTTTACAACTCTCTTCCGCACTGGATAAACCACATTTCAACTCTAAGACAGCCTAAATAACGTTCCTATAACGGCACAAACATCACCCTCTCACTATAGCCTCATTTCCGATGTAAACTCACTTATCTCAATAATCTCACAATGGCCGCCATCATTACACACATCTCTCATCTCAAACACCAAGTACCATATGCACCCTCCATGATACTTACCGTTTTTGCCTGCTCCGAGCTTTTATCTGCTTTCAGCTAAATATTTCTAAGGCATCTTCATCTCAATAATCCACACAATGGCCGCTCATTACACACATCTTTCACCATAGCCTATTTCCGATGTAAATCTCCTGCTCCGAGCTTTTATCTGCTTTCAGCTAAATATTTCTAGACCCCCTTCGCATATGCGTAACTAAGGCACTCTGGATGGCTTGGAGCTTAGAAACATCATTTTCCTGACCTTTCACTCAAATTTTAGTGACAGCATCTGAAAGAGCGTAAAATTTCCTATCAAATGAGTGTTTGAAATACAAAATTCATTGAAAAATGACTGAGATATGACCATTTCAATTCATTCACATTATCCATCATAGTAACCATTCCGCCATTATTATCTAAGAGACGACTATGACGTCACAGTATTAAATTCCATTGTTGTAATACAACTTCCATTAAACGCCAAAAAGTCATTTTTAGACCGATTTTCGAGCGGTTTTCAATGTTTGACACTGTTTTCAACTCTCTTCCGCACTGGATAAACCACATTTCAACTCTAAGACAGCCTAAATAACGTTCCTATAACGGCACAAACATCACCCTCTCACTATAGCCTCATTTCCGATGTAAACTCACTTATCTCAATAATCTCACAATGGCCGCCATCATTACACACATCTCTCATCTCAAACACCAAGTACCATATGCACCCTCCATGATACTTACCGTTTTTGCCTGCTCCGAGCTTTTATCTGCTTTCAGCTAAATATTTCTAGACCCCCTTCGCATATGCGTAACTAAGGCACTCTGGATGGCTTGGAGCTTAGAAACATCATTTTCCTGACCTTTCACTCAAATTTTAGTGACAGCATCTGAAAGAGCGTAAAATTTCCTATCAAATGAGTGTTTGAAATACAAAATTCATTGAAAAATGACTGAGATATGACCATTTCAATTCATTCACATTATCCATCATAGTAACCATTCCGCCATTATTATCTAAGAGACGACTATGACGTCACAGTATTAAATTCCATTGTTGTAATACAACTTCCATTAAACGCCAAAAAGTCATTTTTAGACCGATTTTCGAGCGGTTTTCAATGTTTGACACTGTTTACAACTCTCTTCCGCACTGGATAAACCACATTTCAACTCTAAGACAGCCTAAATAACGTTCCTATAACGGCACAAACATCACCCTCTCACTATAGCCTCATTTCCGATGTAAACTCACTTATCTCAATAATCTCACAATGGCCGCCATCATTACACACATCTCTCATCTCAAACACCAAGTACCATATGCACCCTCCATGATACTTACCGTTTTTGCCTGCTCCGAGCTTTTATCTGCTTTCAGCTAAATATTTCTAGACCCCCTTCGCATATGCGTAACTAAGGCACTCTGGATGGCTTGGAGCTTAGAAACATCATTTTCCTGACCTTTCACTCAAATTTTAGTGACAGCATCTGAAAGAGCGTAAAATTTCCTATCAAATGAGTGTTTGAAATACAAAATTCATTGAAAAATGACTGAGATATGACCATTTCAATTCATTCACATTATCCATCATAGTAACCATTCCGCCATTATTATCTAAGAGACGACTATGACGTCACAGTATTAAATTCCATTGTTGTAATACAACTTCCATTAAACGCCAAAAAGTCATTTTTAGACCGATTTTCGAGCGGTTTTCAATGTTTGACACTGTTTACAACTCTCTTCCGCACTGGATAAACCACATTTCAACTCTAAGACAGCCTAAATAACGTTCCTATAACGGCACAAACATCACCCTCTCACTATAGCCTCATTTCCGATGTAAACTCACTTATCTCAATAATCTCACAATGGCCGCCATCATTACACACATCTCTCATCTCAAACACCAAGTACCATATGCACCCTCCATGATACTTACCGTTTTTGCCTGCTCCGAGCTTTTATCTGCTTTCAGCTAAATATTTCTAGACCCCCTTCGCATATGCGTAACTAAGGCACTCTGGATGGCTTGGCTTGGCTTAGAAACATCATTTTCCTGACCTTTCACTCAAATTTTAGTGACAGCATCTGAAAGAGCGTAAAATT
Organism: Saccostrea cuccullata; assembly: GCF_032062105.1. Classification (NCBI taxonomy): domain Eukaryota; kingdom Metazoa; phylum Mollusca; class Bivalvia; order Ostreida; family Ostreidae; genus Saccostrea; species Saccostrea cuccullata. Next base: position 17,990 of record NW_026928325.1, on the reverse strand, counting down.
TCCTATCAAATGAGTGTTTGAAATACAAAATTCATTGAAAAATGACTGAGATATGACCATTTCAATTCATTCACATTATCCATCATAGTAACCATTCCGCCATTATTATCTAAGAGACGACTATGACGTCACAGTATTAAATTCCATTGTTGTAATACAACTTCCATTAAACGCCAAAAAGTCATTTTTAGACCGATTTTCGAGCGGTTTTCAATGTTTGACACTGTTTACAACTCTCTTCCGCACTGGATAAACCACATTTCAACTCTAAGACAGCCTAAATAACGTTCCTATAACGGCACAAACATCACCCTCTCACTATAGCCTCATTTCCGATGTAAACTCACTTATCTCAATAATCTCACAATGGCCGCCATCATTACACACATCTCTCATCTCAAACACCAAGTACCATATGCACCCTCCATGATACTTACCGTTTTTGCCTGCTCCGAGCTTTTATCTGCTTTCAGCTAAATATTTCTAGACCCCCTTCGCATATGCGTAACTAAGGCACTCTGGATGGCTTGGAGCTTAGAAACATCATTTTCCTGACCTTTCACTCAAATTTTAGTGACAGCATCTGAAAGAGCGTAAAATTTCCTATCAAATGAGTGTTTGAAATACAAAATTCATTGAAAAATGACTGAGATATGACCATTTCAATTCATTCACATTATCCATCATAGTAACCATTCCGCCATTATTATCTAAGAGACGACTATGACGTCACAGTATTAAATTCCATTGTTGTAATACAACTTCCATTAAACGCCAAAAAGTCATTTTTAGACCGATTTTCGAGCGGTTTTCAATGTTTGACACTGTTTACAACTCTCTTCCGCACTGGATAAACCACATTTCAACTCTAAGACAGCCTAAATAACGTTCCTATAACGGCACAAACATCACCCTCTCACTATAGCCTCATTTCCGATGTAAACTCACTTATCTCAATAATCTCACAATGGCCGCCATCATTACACACATCTCTCATCTCAAACACCAAGTACCATATGCACCCTCCATGATACTTACCGTTTTTGCCTGCTCCGAGCTTTTATCTGCTTTCAGCTAAATATTTCTAGACCCCCTTCGCATATGCGTAACTAAGGCACTCTGGATGGCTTGGAGCTTAGAAACATCATTTTCCTGACCTTTCACTCAAATTTTAGTGACAGCATCTGAAAGAGCGTAAAATTTCCTATCAAATGAGTGTTTGAAATACAAAATTCATTGAAAAATGACTGAGATATGACCATTTCAATTCATTCACATTATCCATCATAGTAACCATTCCGCCATTATTATCTAAGAGACGACTATGACGTCACAGTATTAAATTCCATTGTTGTAATACAACTTCCATTAAACGCCAAAAAGTCATTTTTAGACCGATTTTCGAGCGGTTTTCAATGTTTGACACTGTTTACAACTCTCTTCCGCACTGGATAAACCACATTTCAACTCTAAGACAGCCTAAATAACGTTCCTATAACGGCACAAACATCACCCTCTCACTATAGCCTCATTTCCGATGTAAACTCACTTATCTCAATAATCTCACAATGGCCGCCATCATTACACACATCTCTCATCTCAAACACCAAGTACCATATGCACCCTCCATGATACTTACCGTTTTTGCCTGCTCCGAGCTTTTATCTGCTTTCAGCTAAATATTTCTAGACCCCCTTCGCATATGCGTAACTAAGGCACTCTGGATGGCTTGGAGCTTAGAAACATCATTTTCCTGACCTTTCACTCAAATTTTAGTGACAGCATCTGAAAGAGCGTAAAATTTCCTATCAAATGAGTGTTTGAAATACAAAATTCATTGAAAAATGACTGAGATATGACCATTTCAATTCATTCACATTATCCATCATAGTAACCATTCCGCCATTATTATCTAAGAGACGACTATGACGTCACAGTATTAAATTCCATTGTTGTAATACAACTTCCATTAAACGCCAAAAAGTCATTTTTAGACCGATTTTCGAGCGGTTTTCAATGTTTGACACTGTTTACAACTCTCTTCCGCACTGGATAAACCACATTTCAACTCTAAGACAGCCTAAATAACGTTCCTATAACGGCACAAACATCACCCTCTCACTATAGCCTCATTTCCGATGTAAACTCACTTATCTCAATAATCTCACAATGGCCGCCATCATTACACACATCTCTCATCTCAAACACCAAGTACCATATGCACCCTCCATGATACTTACCGTTTTTGCCTGCTCCGAGCTTTTATCTGCTTTCAGCTAAATTCTAGACCCCCTTCGCATATGCGTAACTAAGGCACTCTGGATGGCTTGGAGCTTAGAAACATCATTTTCCTGACCTTTCACTCAAATTTTAGTGACAGCATCTGAAAGAGCGTAAAATTTCCTATCAAATGAGTGTTTGAAATACAAAATTCATTGAAAAATGACTGAGATATGACCATTTCAATTCATTCACATTATCCATCATAGTAACCATTCCGCCATTATTATCTAAGAGACGACTATGACGTCACAGTATTAAATTCCATTGTTGTAATACAACTTCCATTAAACGCCAAAAAGTCATTTTTAGACCGATTTTCGAGCGGTTTTCAATGTTTGACACTGTTTACAACTCTCTTCCGCACTGGATAAACCACATTTCAACTCTAAGACAGCCTAAATAACGTTCCTATAACGGCACAAACATCACCCTCTCACTATAGCCTCATTTCCGATGTAAACTCACTTATCTCAATAATCTCACAATGGCCGCCATCATTACACACATCTCTCATCTCAAACACCAAGTACCATATGCACCCTCCATGATACTTACCGTTTTTGCCTGCTCCGAGCTTTTATCTGCTTTCAGCTAAATATTTCTAGACCCCCTTCGCATATGCGTAACTAAGGCACTCTGGATGGCTTGGAGCTTAGAAACATCATTTTCCTGACCTTTCACTCAAATTTTAGTGACAGCATCTGAAAGAGCGTAAAATTTCCTATCAAATGAGTGTTTGAAATACAAAATTCATTGAAAAATGACTGAGATATGACCATTTCAATTCATTCACATTATCCATCATAGTAACCATTCCGCCATTATTATCTAAGAGACGACTATGACGTCACAGTATTAAATTCCATTGTTGTAATACAACTTCCATTAAACGCCAAAAAGTCATTTTTAGACCGATTTTCGAGCGGTTTTCAATGTTTGACACTGTTTACAACTCTCTTCCGCACTGGATAAACCACATTTCAACTCTAAGACAGCCTAAATAACGTTCCTATAACGGCACAAACATCACCCTCTCACTATAGCCTCATTTCCGATGTAAACTCACTTATCTCAATAATCTCACAATGGCCGCCATCATTACACACATCTCTCATCTCAAACACCAAGTACCATATGCACCCTCCATGATACTTACCGTTTTTGCCTGCTCCGAGCTTTTATCTGCTTTCAGCTAAATATTTCTAGACCCCCTTCGCATATGCGTAACTAAGGCACTCTGGATGGCTTGGAGCTTAGAAACATCATTTTCCTGACCTTTCACTCAAATTTTAGTGACAGCATCTGAAAGAGCGTAAAATTTCCTATCAAATGAGTGTTTGAAATACAAAATTCATTGAAAAATGACTGAGATATGACCATTTCAATTCATTCACATTATCCATCATAGTAACCATTCCGCCATTATTATCTAAGAGACGACTATGACGTCACAGTATTAAATTCCATTGTTGTAATACAACTTCCATTAAACGCCAAAAAGTCATTTTTAGACCGATTTTCGAGCGGTTTTCAATGTTTGACACTGTTTACAACTCTCTTCCGCACTGGATAAACCACATTTCAACTCTAAGACAGCCTAAATAACGTTCCTATAACGGCACGGCACAAACATCACCCTCTCACTATAGCCTCATTTCCGATGTAAACTCACTTATCTCAATAATCTCACAATGGCCGCCATCATTACACACATCTCTCATCTCAAACACCAAGTACCATATGCACCCTCCATGATACTTACCGTTTTTGCCTGCTCCGAGCTTTTATCTGCTTTCAGCTAAATATTTCTAGACCCCCTTCGCATATGCGTAACTAAGGCACTCTGGATGGCTTGGAGCTTAGAAACATCATTTTCCTGACCTTTCACTCAAATTTTAGTGACAGCATCTGAAAGAGCGTAAAATTTCCTATCAAATGAGTGTTTGAAATACAAAATTCATTGAAAAATGACTGAGATATGACCATTTCAATTCATTCACATTATCCATCATAGTAACCATTCCGCCATTATTATCTAAGAGACGACTATGACGTCACAGTATTAAATTCCATTGTTGTAATACAACTTCCATTAAACGCCAAAAAGTCATTTTTAGACCGATTTTCGAGCGGTTTTCAATGTTTGACACTGTTTACAACTCTCTTCCGCACTGGATAAACCACATTTCAACTCTAAGACAGCCTAAATAACGTTCCTATAACGGCACAAACATCACCCTCTCACTATAGCCTCATTTCCGATGTAAACTCACTTATCTCAATAATCTCACAATGGCCGCCATCATTACACACATCTCTCATCTCAAACACCAAGTACCATATGCACCCTCCATGATACTTACCGTTTTTGCCTGCTCCGAGCTTTTATCTGCTTTCAGCTAAATATTTCTAGACCCCCTTCGCATATGCGTAACTAAGGCACTCTGGATGGCTTGGAGCTTAGAAACATCATTTTCCTGACCTTTCACTCAAATTTTAGTGACAGCATCTGAAAGAGCGTAAAATTTCCTATCAAATGAGTGTTTGAAATACAAAATTCATTGAAAAATGACTGAGATATGACCATTTCAATTCATTCACATTATCCATCATAGTAACCATTCCGCCATTATTATCTAAGAGACGACTATGACGTCACAGTATTAAATTCCATTGTTGTAATACAACTTCCATTAAACGCCAAAAAGTCATTTTTAGACCGATTTTCGAGCGGTTTTCAATGTTTGACACTGTTTACAACTCTCTTCCGCACTGGATAAACCACATTTCAACTCTAAGACAGCCTAAATAACGTTCCTATAACGGCACAAACATCACCCTCTCACTATAGCCTCATTTCCGATGTAAACTCACTTATCTCAATAATCTCACAATGGCCGCCATCATTACACACATCTCTCATCTCAAACACCAAGTACCATATGCACCCTCCATGATACTTACCGTTTTTGCCTGCTCCGAGCTTTTATCTGCTTTCAGCTAAATATTTCTAGACCCCCTTCGCATATGCGTAACTAAGGCACTCTGGATGGCTTGGAGCTTAGAAACATCATTTTCCTGACCTTTCACTCAAATTTTAGTGACAGCATCTGAAAGAGCGTAAAATTTCCTATCAAATGAGTGTTTGAAATACAAAATTCATTGAAAAATGACTGAGATATGACCATTTCAATTCATTCACATTATCCATCATAGTAACCATTCCGCCATTATTATCTAAGAGACGACTATGACGTCACAGTATTAAATTCCATTGTTGTAATACAACTTCCATTAAACGCCAAAAAGTCATTTTTAGACCGATTTTCGAGCGGTTTTCAATGTTTGACACTGTTTACAACTCTCTTCCGCACTGGATAAACCACATTTCAACTCTAAGACAGCCTAAATAACGTTCCTATAACGGCACAAACATCACCCTCTCACTATAGCCTCATTTCCGATGTAAACTCACTTATCTCAATAATCTCACAATGGCCGCCATCATTACACACATCTCTCATCTCAAACACCAAGTACCATATGCACCCTCCATGATACTTACCGTTTTTGCCTGCTCCGAGCTTTTATCTGCTTTCAGCTAAATATTTCTAGACCCCCTTCGCATATGCGTAACTAAGGCACTCTGGATGGCTTGGAGCTTAGAAACATCATTTTCCTGACCTTTCACTCAAATTTTAGTGACAGCATCTGAAAGAGCGTAAAATTTCCTATCAAATGAGTGTTTGAAATACAAAATTCATTGAAAAATGACTGAGATATGACCATTTCAATTCATTCACATTATCCATCATAGTAACCATTCCGCCATTATTATCTAAGAGACGACTATGACGTCACAGTATTAAATTCCATTGTTGTAATACAACTTCCATTAAACGCCAAAAAGTCATTTTTAGACCGATTTTCGAGCGGTTTTCAATGTTTGACACTGTTTACAACTCTCTTCCGCACTGGATAAACCACATTTCAACTCTAAGACAGCCTAAATAACGTTCCTATAACGGCACAAACATCACCCTCTCACTATAGCCTCATTTCCGATGTAAACTCACTTATCTCAATAATCTCACAATGGCCGCCATCATTACACACATCTCTCATCTCAAACACCAAGTACCATATGCACCCTCCATGATACTTACCGTTTTTGCCTGCTCCGAGCTTTTATCTGCTTTCAGCTAAATATTTCTAGACCCCCTTCGCATATGCGTAACTAAGGCACTCTGGATGGCTTGGAGCTTAGAAACATCATTTTCCTGACCTTTCACTCAAATTTTAGTGACAGCATCTGAAAGAGCGTAAAATTTCCTATCAAATGAGTGTTTGAAATACAAAATTCATTGAAAAATGACTGAGATATGACCATTTCAATTCATTCACATTATCCATCATAGTAACCATTCCGCCATTATTATCTAAGAGACGACTATGACGTCACAGTATTAAATTCCATTGTTGTAATACAACTTCCATTAAACGCCAAAAAGTCATTTTTAGACCGATTTTCGAGCGGTTTTCAATGTTTGACACTGTTTACAACTCTCTTCCGCACTGGATAAACCACATTTCAACTCTAAGACAGCCTAAATAACGTTCCTATAACGGCACAAACATCACCCTCTCACTATAGCCTCATTTCCGATGTAAACTCACTTATCTCAATAATCTCACAATGGCCGCCATCATTACACACATCTCTCATCTCAAACACCAAGTACCATATGCACCCTCCATGATACTTACCGTTTTTGCCTGCTCCGAGCTTTTATCTGCTTTCAGCTAAATATTTCTAGACCCCCTTCGCATATGCGTAACTAAGGCACTCTGGATGGCTTGGAGCTTAGAAACATCATTTTCCTGACCTTTCACTCAAATTTTAGTGACAGCATCTGAAAGAGCGTAAAATTTCCTATCAAATGAGTGTTTGAAATACAAAATTCATTGAAAAATGACTGAGATATGACCATTTCAATTCATTCACATTATCCATCATAGTAACCATTCCGCCATTATTATCTAAGAGACGACTATGACGTCACAGTATTAAATTCCATTGTTGTAATACAACTTCCATTAAACGCCAAAAAGTCATTTTTAGACCGATTTTCGAGCGGTTTTCAATGTTTGACACTGTTTACAACTCTCTTCCGCACTGGATAAACCACATTTCAACTCTAAGACAGCCTAAATAACGTTCCTATAACGGCACAAACATCACCCTCTCACTATAGCCTCATTTCCGATGTAAACTCACTTATCTCAATAATCTCACAATGGCCGCCATCATTACACACATCTCTCATCTCAAACACCAAGTACCATATGCACCCTCCATGATACTTACCGTTTTTGCCTGCTCCGAGCTTTTATCTGCTTTCAGCTAAATATTTCTAGACCCCCTTCGCATATGCGTAACTAAGGCACTCTGGATGGCTTGGAGCTTAGAAACATCATTTTCCTGACCTTTCACTCAAATTTTAGTGACAGCATCTGAAAGAGCGTAAAATTTCCTATCAAATGAGTGTTTGAAATACAAAATTCATTGAAAAATGACTGAGATATGACCATTTCAATTCATTCACATTATCCATCATAGTAACCATTCCGCCATTATTATCTAAGAGACGACTATGACGTCACAGTATTAAATTCCATTGTTGTAATACAACTTCCATTAAACGCCAAAAAGTCATTTTTAGACCGATTTTCGAGCGGTTTTCAATGTTTGACACTGTTTACAACTCTCTTCCGCACTGGATAAACCACATTTCAACTCTAAGACAGCCTAAATAACGTTCCTATAACGGCACAAACATCACCCTCTCACTATAGCCTCATTTCCGATGTAAACTCACTTATCTCAATAATCTCACAATGGCCGCCATCATTACACACATCTCTCATCTCAAACACCAAGTACCATATGCACCCTCCATGATACTTACCGTTTTTGCCTGCTCCGAGCTTTTATCTGCTTTCAGCTAAATATTTCTAGACCCCCTTCGCATATGCGTAACTAAGGCACTCTGGATGGCTTGGAGCTTAGAAACATCATTTTCCTGACCTTTCACTCAAATTTTAGTGACAGCATCTGAAAGAGCGTAAAATTTCCTATCAAATGAGTGTTTGAAATACAAAATTCATTGAAAAATGACTGAGATATGACCATTTCAATTCATTCACATTATCCATCATAGTAACCATTCCGCCATTATTATCTAAGAGACGACTATGACGTCACAGTATTAAATTCCATTGTTGTAATACAACTTCCATTAAACGCCAAAAAGTCATTTTTAGACCGATTTTCGAGCGGTTTTCAATGTTTGACACTGTTTACAACTCTCTTCCGCACTGGATAAACCACATTTCAACTCTAAGACAGCCTAAATAACGTTCCTATAACGGCACAAACATCACCCTCTCACTATAGCCTCATTTCCGATGTAAACTCACTTATCTCAATAATCTCACAATGGCCGCCATCATTACACACATCTCTCATCTCAAACACCAAGTACCATATGCACCCTCCATGATACTTACCGTTTTTGCCTGCTCCGAGCTTTTATCTGCTTTCAGCTAAATATTTCTAGACCCCCTTCGCATATGCGTAACTAAGGCACTCTGGATGGCTTGGAGCTTAGAAACATCATTTTCCTGACCTTTCACTCAAATTTTAGTGACAGCATCTGAAAGAGCGTAAAATTTCCTATCAAATGAGTGTTTGAAATACAAAATTCATTGAAAAATGACTGAGATATGACCATTTCAATTCATTCACATTATCCATCATAGTAACCATTCCGCCATTATTATCTAAGAGACGACTATGACGTCACAGTATTAAATTCCATTGTTGTAATACAACTTCCATTAAACGCCAAAAAGTCATTTTTAGACCGATTTTCGAGCGGTTTTCAATGTTTGACACTGTTTACAACTCTCTTCCGCACTGGATAAACCACATTTCAACTCTAAGACAGCCTAAATAACGTTCCTATAACGGCACAAACATCACCCTCTCACTATAGCCTCATTTCCGATGTAAACTCACTTATCTCAATAATCTCACAATGGCCGCCATCATTACACACATCTCTCATCTCAAACACCAAGTACCATATGCACCCTCCATGATACTTACCGTTTTTGCCTGCTCCGAGCTTTTATCTGCTTTCAGCTAAATATTTCTAGACCCCCTTCGCATATGCGTAACTAAGGCACTCTGGATGGCTTGGAGCTTAGAAACATCATTTTCCTGACCTTTCACTCAAATTTTAGTGACAGCATCTGAAAGAGCGTAAAATTTCCTATCAAATGAGTGTTTGAAATACAAAATTCATTGAAAAATGACTGAGATATGACCATTTCAATTCATTCACATTATCCATCATAGTAACCATTCCGCCATTATTATCTAAGAGACGACTATGACGTCACAGTATTAAATTCCATTGTTGTAATACAACTTCCATTAAACGCCAAAAAGTCATTTTTAGACCGATTTTCGAGCGGTTTTCAATGTTTGACACTGTTTACAACTCTCTTCCGCACTGGATAAACCACATTTCAACTCTAAGACAGCCTAAATAACGTTCCTATAACGGCACAAACATCACCCTCTCACTATAGCCTCATTTCCGATGTAAACTCACTTATCTCAATAATCTCACAATGGCCGCCATCATTACACACATCTCTCATCTCAAACACCAAGTACCATATGCACCCTCCATGATACTTACCGTTTTTGCCTGCTCCGAGCTTTTATCTGCTTTCAGCTAAATATTTCTAGACCCCCTTCGCATATGCGTAACTAAGGCACTCTGGATGGCTTGGAGCTTAGAAACATCATTTTCCTGACCTTTCACTCAAATTTTAGTGACAGCATCTGAAAGAGCGTAAAATTTCCTATCAAATGAGTGTTTGAAATACAAAATTCATTGAAAAATGACTGAGATATGACCATTTCAATTCATTCACATTATCCATCATAGTAACCATTCCGCCATTATTATCTAAGAGACGACTATGACGTCACAGTATTAAATTCCATTGTTGTAATACAACTTCCATTAAACGCCAAAAAGTCATTTTTAGACCGATTTTCGAGCGGTTTTCAATGTTTGACACTGTTTACAACTCTCTTCCGCACTGGATAAACCACATTTCAACTCTAAGACAGCCTAAATAACGTTCCTATAACGGCACAAACATCACCCTCTCACTATAGCCTCATTTCCGATGTAAACTCACTTATCTCAATAATCTCACAATGGCCGCCATCATTACACACATCTCTCATCTCAAACACCAAGTACCATATGCACCCTCCATGATACTTACCGTTTTTGCCTGCTCCGAGCTTTTATCTGCTTTCAGCTAAATATTTCTAGACCCCCTTCGCATATGCGTAACTAAGGCACTCTGGATGGCTTGGAGCTTAGAAACATCATTTTCCTGACCTTTCACTCAAATTTTAGTGACAGCATCTGAAAGAGCGTAAAATTTCCTATCAAATGAGTGTTTGAAATACAAAATTCATTGAAAAATGACTGAGATATGACCATTTCAATTCATTCACATTATCCATCATAGTAACCATTCCGCCATTATTATCTAAGAGACGACTATGACGTCACAGTATTAAATTCCATTGTTGTAATACAACTTCCATTAAACGCCAAAAAGTCATTTTTAGACCGATTTTCGAGCGGTTTTCAATGTTTGACACTGTTTACAACTCTCTTCCGCACTGGATAAACCACATTTCAACTCTAAGACAGCCTAAATAACGTTCCTATAACGGCACAAACATCACCCTCTCACTATAGCCTCATTTCCGATGTAAACTCACTTATCTCAATAATCTCACAATGGCCGCCATCATTACACACATCTCTCATCTCAAACACCAAGTACCATATGCACCCTCCATGATACTTACCGTTTTTGCCTGCTCCGAGCTTTTATCTGCTTTCAGCTAAATATTTCTAGACCCCCTTCGCATATGCGTAACTAAGGCACTCTGGATGGCTTGGAGCTTAGAAACATCATTTTCCTGACCTTTCACTCAAATTTTAGTGACAGCATCTGAAAGAGCGTAAAATTTCCTATCAAATGAGTGTTTGAAATACAAAATTCATTGAAAAATGACTGAGATATGACCATTTCAATTCATTCACATTATCCATCATAGTAACCATTCCGCCATTATTATCTAAGAGACGACTATGACGTCACAGTATTAAATTCCATTGTTGTAATACAACTTCCATTAAACGCCAAAAAGTCATTTTTAGACCGATTTTCGAGCGGTTTTCAATGTTTGACACTGTTTACAACTCTCTTCCGCACTGGATAAACCACATTTCAACTCTAAGACAGCCTAAATAACGTTCCTATAACGGCACAAACATCACCCTCTCACTATAGCCTCATTTCCGATGTAAACTCACTTATCTCAATAATCTCACAATGGCCGCCATCATTACACACATCTCTCATCTCAAACACCAAGTACCATATGCACCCTCCATGATACTTACCGTTTTTGCCTGCTCCGAGCTTTTATCTGCTTTCAGCTAAATATTTCTAGACCCCCTTCGCATATGCGTAACTAAGGCACTCTGGATGGCTTGGAGCTTAGAAACATCATTTTCCTGACCTTTCACTCAAATTTTAGTGACAGCATCTGAAAGAGCGTAAAATTTCCTATCAAATGAGTGTTTGAAATACAAAATTCATTGAAAAATGACTGAGATATGACCATTTCAATTCATTCACATTATCCATCATAGTAACCATTCCGCCATTATTATCTAAGAGACGACTATGACGTCACAGTATTAAATTCCATTGTTGTAATACAACTTCCATTAAACGCCAAAAAGTCATTTTTAGACCGATTTTCGAGCGGTTTTCAATGTTTGACACTGTTTACAACTCTCTTCACTGGATAAACCACATTTCAACTCTAAGACAGCCTAAATAACGTTCCTATAACGGCACAAACATCACCCTCTCACTATAGCCTCATTTCCGATGTAAACTCACTTATCTCAATAATCTCACAATGGCCGCCATCATTACACACATCTCTCATCTCAAACACCAAGTACCATATGCACCCTCCATGATACTTACCGTTTTTGCCTGCTCCGAGCTTTTATCTGCTTTCAGCTAAATATTTCTAGACCCCCTTCGCATATGCGTAACTAAGGCACTCTGGATGGCTTGGAGCTTAGAAACATCATTTTCCTGACCTTTCACTCAAATTTTAGTGACAGCATCTGAAAGAGCGTAAAATTTCCTATCAAATGAGTGTTTGAAATACAAAATTCATTGAAAAATGACTGAGATATGACCATTTCAATTCATTCACATTATCCATCATAGTAACCATTCCGCCATTATTATCTAAGAGACGACTATGACGACACAGTATTAAATTCCATTGTTGTAATACAACTTCCATTAAACGCCAAAAAGTCATTTTTAGACCGATTTTCGAGCGGTTTTCAATGTTTGACACTGTTTACAACTCTCTTCCGCACTGGATAAACCACATTTCAACTCTAAGACAGCCTAAATAACGTTCCTATAATAACGTTCCTATAACGGCACAAACATCACCCTCTCACTATAGCCTCATTTCCGATGTAAACTCACTTATCTCAATAATCTCACAATGGCCGCCATCATTACACACATCTCTCATCTCAAACACCAAGTACCATATGCACCCTCCATGATACTTACCGTTTTTGCCTGCTCCGAGCTTTTATCTGCTTTCAGCTAAATATTTCTAGACCCCCTTCGCATATGCGTAACTAAGGCACTCTGGATGGCTTGGAGCTTAGAAACATCATTTTCCTGACCTTTCACTCAAATTTTAGTGACAGCATCTGAAAGAGCGTAAAATTTCCTATCAAATGAGTGTTTGAAATACAAAATTCATTGAAAAATGACTGAGATATGACCATTTCAATTCATTCACATTATCCATCATAGTAACCATTCCGCCATTATTATCTAAGAGACGACTATGACGTCACAGTATTAAATTCCATTGTTGTAATACAACTTCCATTAAACGCCAAAAAGTCATTTTTAGACCGATTTTCGAGCGGTTTTCAATGTTTGACACTGTTTACAACTCTCTTCCGCACTGGATAAACCACATTTCAACTCTAAGACAGCCTAAATAACGTTCCTATAACGGCACAAACATCACCCTCTCACTATAGCCTCATTTCCGATGTAAACTCACTTATCTCAATAATCTCACAATGGCCGCCATCATTACACACATCTCTCATCTCAAACACCAAGTACCATATGCACCCTCCATGATACTTACCGTTTTTGCCTGCTCCGAGCTTTTATCTGCTTTCAGCTAAATATTTCTAGACCCCCTTCGCATATGCGTAACTAAGGCACTCTGGATGGCTTGGAGCTTAGAAACATCATTTTCCTGACCTTTCACTCAAATTTTAGTGACAGCATCTGAAAGAGCGTAAAATTTCCTATCAAATGAGTGTTTGAAATACAAAATTCATTGAAAAATGACTGAGATATGACCATTTCAATTCATTCACATTATCCATCATAGTAACCATTCCGCCATTATTATCTAAGAGACGACTATGACGTCACAGTATTAAATTCCATTGTTGTAATACAACTTCCATTAAACGCCAAAAAGTCATTTTTAGACCGATTTTCGAGCGGTTTTCAATGTTTGACACTGTTTACAACTCTCTTCCGCACTGGATAAACCACATTTCAACTCTAAGACAGCCTAAATAACGTTCCTATAACGGCACAAACATCACCCTCTCACTATAGCCTCATTTCCGATGTAAACTCACTTATCTCAATAATCTCACAATGGCCGCCATCATTACACACATCTCTCATCTCAAACACCAAGTACCATATGCACCCTCCATGATACTTACCGTTTTTGCCTGCTCCGAGCTTTTATCTGCTTTCAGCTAAATATTTCTAGACCCCCTTCGCATATGCGTAACTAAGGCACTCTGGATGGCTTGGAGCTTAGAAACATCATTTTCCTGACCTTTCACTCAAATTTTAGTGACAGCATCTGAAAGAGCGTAAAATTTCCTATCAAATGAGTGTTTGAAATACAAAATTCATTGAAAAATGACTGAGATATGACCATTTCAATTCATTCACATTATCCATCATAGTAACCATTCCGCCATTATTATCTAAGAGACGACTATGACGTCACAGTATTAAATTCCATTGTTGTAATACAACTTCCATTAAACGCCAAAAAGTCATTTTTAGACCGATTTTCGAGCGGTTTTCAATGTTTGACACTGTTTACAACTCTCTTCCGCACTGGATAAACCACATTTCAACTCCAAGACAGCCTAAATAACGTTCCTATAACGGCACAAACATCACCCTCTCACTATAGCCTCATTTCCGATGTAAACTCACTTATCTCAATAATCTCACAATGGCCGCCATCATTACACACATCTCTCATCTCAAACACCAAGTACCATATGCACCCTCCATGATACTTACCGTTTTTGCCTGCTCCGAGCTTTTATCTGCTTTCAGCTAAATATTTCTAGACCCCCTTCGCATATGCGTAACTAAGGCACTCTGGATGGCTTGGAGCTTAGAAACATCATTTTCCTGACCTTTCACTCAAATTTTAGTGACAGCATCTGAAAGAGCGTAAAATTTCCTATCAAATGAGTGTTTGAAATACAAAATTCATTGAAAAATGACTGAGATATGACCATTTCAATTCATTCACATTATCCATCATAGTAACCATTCCGCCATTATTATCTAAGAGACGACTATGACGTCACAGTATTAAATTCCATTGTTGTAATACAACTTCCATTAAACGCCAAAAAGTCATTTTTAGACCGATTTTCGAGCGGTTTTCAATGTTTGACACTGTTTACAACTCTCTTCCGCACTGGATAAACCACATTTCAACTCTAAGACAGCCTAAATAACGTTCCTATAACGGCACAAACATCACCCTCTCACTATAGCCTCATTTCCGATGTAAACTCACTTATCTCAATAATCTCACAATGGCCGCCATCATTACACACATCTCTCATCTCAAACACCAAGTACCATATGCACCCTCCATGATACTTACCGTTTTTGCCTGCTCCGAGCTTTTATCTGCTTTCAGCTAAATATTTCTAGACCCCCTTCGCATATGCGTAACTAAGGCACTCTGGATGGCTTGGAGCTTAGAAACATCATTTTCCTGACCTTTCACTCAAATTTTAGTGACAGCATCTGAAAGAGCGTAAAATTTCCTATCAAATGAGTGTTTGAAATACAAAATTCATTGAAAAATGACTGAGATATGACCATTTCAATTCATTCACATTATCCATCATAGTAACCATTCCGCCATTATTATCTAAGAGACGACTATGACGTCACAGTATTAAATTCCATTGTTGTAATACAACTTCCATTAAACGCCAAAAAGTCATTTTTAGACCGATTTTCGAGCGGTTTTCAATGTTTGACACTGTTTACAACTCTCTTCCGCACTGGATAAACCACATTTCAACTCTAAGACAGCCTAAATAACGTTCCTATAACGGCACAAACATCACCCTCTCACTATAGCCTCATTTCCGATGTAAACTCACTTATCTCAATAATCTCACAATGGCCGCCATCATTACACACATCTCTCATCTCAAACACCAAGTACCATATGCACCCTCCATGATACTTACCGTTTTTGCCTGCTCCGAGCTTTTATCTGCTTTCAGCTAAATATTTCTAGACCCCCTTCGCATATGCGTAACTAAGGCACTCTGGATGGCTTGGAGCTTAGAAACATCATTTTCCTGACCTTTCACTCAAATTTTAGTGACAGCATCTGAAAGAGCGTAAAATTTCCTATCAAATGAGTGTTTGAAATACAAAATTCATTGAAAAATGACTGAGATATGACCATTTCAATTCATTCACATTATCCATCATAGTAACCATTCCGCCATTATTATCTAAGAGACGACTATGACGTCACAGTATTAAATTCCATTGTTGTAATACAACTTCCATTAAACGCCAAAAAGTCATTTTTAGACCGATTTTCGAGCGGTTTTCAATGTTTGACACTGTTTACAACTCTCTTCCGCACTGGATAAACCACATTTCAACTCTAAGACAGCCTAAATAACGTTCCTATAACGGCACAAACATCACCCTCTCACTATAGCCTCATTTCCGATGTAAACTCACTTATCTCAATAATCTCACAATGGCCGCCATCATTACACACATCTCTCATCTCAAACACCAAGTACCATATGCACCCTCCATGATACTTACCGTTTTTGCCTCCGAGCTTTTATCTGCTTTCAGCTAAATATTTCTAGACCCCCTTCGCATATGCGTAACTAAGGCACTCTGGATGGCTTGGAGCTTAGAAACATCATTTTCCTGACCTTTCACTCAAATTTTAGTGACAGCATCTGAAAGAGCGTAAAATTTCCTATCAAATGAGTGTTTGAAATACAAAATTCATTGAAAAATGACTGAGATATGACCATTTCAATTCATTCACATTATCCATCATAGTAACCATTCCGCCATTATTATCTAAGAGACGACTATGACGTCACAGTATTAAATTCCATTGTTGTAATACAACTTCCATTAAACGCCAAAAAGTCATTTTTAGACCGATTTTCGAGCGGTTTTCAATGTTTGACACTGTTTACAACTCTCTTCCGCACTGGATAAACCACATTTCAACTCTAAGACAGCCTAAATAACGTTCCTATAACGGCACAAACATCACCCTCTCACTATAGCCTCATTTCCGATGTAAACTCACTTATCTCAATAATCTCACAATGGCCGCCATCATTACACACATCTCTCATCTCAAACACCAAGTACCATATGCACCCTCCATGATACTTACCGTTTTTGCCTGCTCCGAGCTTTTATCTGCTTTCAGCTAAATATTTCTAGACCCCCTTCGCATATGCGTAACTAAGGCACTCTGGATGGCTTGGAGCTTAGAAACATCATTTTCCTGACCTTTCACTCAAATTTTAGTGACAGCATCTGAAAGAGCGTAAAATTTCCTATCAAATGAGTGTTTGAAATACAAAATTCATTGAAAAATGACTGAGATATGACCATTTCAATTCATTCACATTATCCATCATAGTAACCATTCCGCCATTATTATCTAAGAGACGACTATGACGTCACAGTATTAAATTCCATTGTTGTAATACAACTTCCATTAAACGCCAAAAAGTCATTTTTAGACCGATTTTCGAGCGGTTTTCAATGTTTGACACTGTTTACAACTCTCTTCCGCACTGGATAAACCACATTTCAACTCTAAGACAGCCTAAATAACGTTCCTATAACGGCACAAACATCACCCTCTCACTATAGCCTCATTTCCGATGTAAACTCACTTATCTCAATAATCTCACAATGGCCGCCATCATTACACACATCTCTCATCTCAAACACCAAGTACCATATGCACCCTCCATGATACTTACCGTTTTTGCCTGCTCCGAGCTTTTATCTGCTTTCAGCTAAATATTTCTAGACCCCCTTCGCATATGCGTAACTAAGGCACTCTGGATGGCTTGGAGCTTAGAAACATCATTTTC
>NW_026928324.1:0-33354 GCF_032062105.1 Saccostrea cuccullata | reverse complement strand
TATCTAATTTGTTTTATTGCTATAATAGGTTAAAGTTGATCAACGAGCGTATAATTTCTTAAGCGAATGTGTTTCAAAGATATGACGAGTTGGTCGCTTATTACAGTGTTAATAAGGTTGAGGGTGAAGATATGAGAGGCCGCTGGCTGCGTTATACATGTGGCAGTTTATTCTAGTTAAAAGATATAGTAAAAATCGTCGGGAGGAACTAAAAGTCTCATGTTTTTGTGATAATGGTTTGATTTGCTTTTTCGAGTTTTTATAAAGGCTCAGAAAAGTTTAAGAGTAGCTGAAAATTTTAATTTTTCAAAACTTCCCGGCTTTTACCATGGCAATTGAGCCACATACTGTAGCAACTAAAATTTATTTAAAATATGCTTATGGTGTTAAGTACCGGTACTAAGAATAAGTAAAGTTTCATCAAAATCGTTGACCATGCATGGGAACGATATTTACGTGCTTACAGAATGGCTCTTTAATGATTAAAGAACAATCACTTATCTTTTATTTTAAATTAAATAATCAAACAATTAATCAAACAATTACTTTGCAGGTGTTATTGGGATAAATACAAATATCTTTTTAAAATTTTTGGGAATAATTTGATACTTGTGAACGAATAAAGATGATGGTACATATTAAGCATCTTCTTAATATAGATTAAACAAAATGATTTAAACATTGAATATTTATTTCAATTTAGAATAAACTTTGTGTAATAACTATGATCTACTAGATATTTTGTTTCTCAAAAGAACTACACATAAACTGCTAAAGATAAAGTGACCTGTTCTTTTTATCATATAAAATGTTTATATTGTATTTAAACGTAAATCAAAAATTTTTGATTATTTTTGTTCTAATTTTTTATCTATTTATCCTTGGACTCCTGGTTAATATGTCTCAAATGTAGGGCAGTTATCATATTTAGACGTCACTGACAACATGGTTAAATGTTAGGTTTAACTAATAAACACATATACATTAAGTTTTAAAGATACTCTATAAAAAACCCACAATAGTACGAATGTTGGGGGATTGGATGTGATTGCTTCTCCTTTTTAAAAAAGGATCGTTTCCATTAATCATACATTTGAAACAGTCTATTTCATTAATATTTCTAAGGCCCACCAAAAAATTTCTTGTTCTACTACAGCTGACCCCCAAAAATTGGGGGGAGCAGCGATTTGATAATTTTAATATTAATATTTTTATGCACAATAATTACCAGGCAAGAGCGGGGCGAGCGATTATATAATTTTTTTTTTGTTTTCCTTTATATTTCTAGAGTAAATCAAATCCCCTAATCCTATAAAACATTAAATTATCCATATTTGTACATAAACAACACAGTCATAACAATACTTATACAGTAACTATAGTTTTTCACTTTATTTACATAATGACTTAACTCCATATGTAAAAAAGAAAACAATTTTAAAATATACAATGATTCCTTTACATATTTAGAGTATGGTTCTTTATTTCATAAGAGTACAAAATTCTGTAAAAAAAAAACTTCTTATAATACAGAACATTAACTCTCATATGCACCCAAATACTTTGGTGTTTTCAGGGGTCCATGATTTTGCCCTGTAAAAGGTTTGCTTTGTTTACTACATGTACATTTAGAAAAAAGAAACATTAGCTATATTGTCTCTTTGAAAATGCAAAAAAAAAAAGATTTCATAGAATACATTGACACATGCTGCTTGCACATTACAATTATGATCTACATGAATACTGATGTGAAAGCCAATGAAAATTATATGAAATGTTGCAGATTATATGCTTTTGAATGTTAATTTGGGAAATGCAAAAGAAACCAAGAGAGAAATTGACCAGTTTATCAACAACAGAAAACCAAATGTTTTCTTGAAATCTAAACCAATTCTTATATGAATCTTTAAGAAACAATCAAAATGTTGGTAGACTATTTGGGGGTTAAAGAAACTTTACAAGGGTACAAGGTCGATACTATAAACCTTACTTGCTATTGTGTGTTTCTTGAAATTCATTATAATCAGCATCAACAATTGTTTTATTTTGATGCAATTAAATCGTTGATATATGCAATGCTTTATGGAGTTATTAGGTCTTTCCACTTTTCTGTGGAAAGACCTATTGATTTCCTTCTGTTTTTTTTTTTCCCTTTTTTATTAGGTCTTTCCACCTTTCCGTGGAAAGACCTATTGGTATTCTTTTTTTTCTTATTAGGTCTTTCCAGCTTTCTCTGGAAAGATCTATTGATATTCTTCTGTTTCTTTTTTACCTTTTCCTTTATTATTTTTCCGCCGTGTGATTTTTTGTTTCAAGATTTATCGAAAAATTTTAGTAAAAAAATGTACTCCATAAAAGATTTTTGCAGTTGACCCTGCGTATATGAACTTTGACCCCTTTATTTACCCCCCTTTCGCAATAAAAGCTTGTTATCACTACTCCCCCGAAACCATAAACCGCAGAGATTCCAAACCTTTATTAATGTTTACGACTTTTTAGTAGACTCTCCAATCAAACATTGTGAAAGGATTCATAAACTCCTATAATGAATTATTGCCCCTAAATTTTTGGATTTTTCAAATCAAGAATTTTTCAAAAAACACAAGGGTAAGAATGGGGCCAAATGCAAAAGATTTCTTACCTTTGACCTTGAAATCTAGGTCAAGGTCAAAGGTCAAGGTCATTCAAAATAGGAAAAATTCAGCATTTTTTATAGCTCTTCTGTTCTTTACCAAATTCTAAACTTCTTTGCATCTTTAGTATGTACTTTTAAAAACCATTTCAAAATTCCATGCTTGTCCCCTAAGATTAAACCCCTTTAAAAGTTAGTGTCCCTTTCAGTGTAAACCCTTGTTATCGCTACTCCTCCGAAACCATAAACCGTAGAGGTACAAAACCTTCAACAATGTCTGCGACTAACTTATACATTTCTCATCCTATTAGTGCGAAAGAATTCGTAAACATTTTATGCAGTTTTGCCCCTGGCAGTTTATGATGTTTACAAAGAACTAAAAACTTTTTAACCAAGTCGTAAAGACATGGGCCCAACTGCATGAGATCTTTTGACCTTGACCTTGAATATTAGGTCAAGGTCAAAGGTCAAGGTCTTTGGGGAAAGTATCAAAATTGCTAATTTACGGGCTTTTGGTTAAAATGCCTTGACCTTTCACTTTGATATTTGACCTTGACCATTGACCTTTTCTCAAAAGTTTAAAAAGATATATTCATTATCTTTACCTAATTCAGCTTCAAGTGTAAAACTCAAGTTTATAAGGCTAAGTGCTTTTTTTTTTGGATGCCCTTTCCCTTTTGACCTTAAAATGACCTTGACCTTTGACCCAAAGGTCACAATCAAGCTTAATTATGTGGAGGTATTTATAACTGTCACGTCAACAAACACTTATATAATACAATCCCCCCCCCCCCCCCCATTTCTCAAAAAAAAAATCAATAGCGGCATAGAAAATTTTTCTACAACTCAAAAGACATCACAGATGAAATAAAAATTCAGTTTAGCATGTAGAAGACCCTCAAAAAAAGTGCCCTGAGAGTTTTACGGTGAGTCTCAAGTACAATTAAATTTTAGTAAATATCGGACAAATCTACATTTTTTTTCTGTCTGAAATTTAATTCTTGCTGAGTATAAAAATCAATCAAAGCTAGTATTGGCCATTTCTTAGATTGTTGTTTATCACTCGATTTTTGCCAAAACGATATTTCGATCCCAAAATATTTTTGCTTTCTTTAGTATGTGGAATTTATTTCAATTTTATTTAGATTTAATATTTTTGGGAAATAACTCGAAAATTGCGATTTTTCCTGTCAAATAAATTTCCCCCTCTCAATGACAGGGTTTTTTTTTTTTTTTTTTTTTTTTTGAGATGCATGTTTCAAGTTTAATTTATGCTGGTAACTATTTAAATTCAAAAGAAAATTATTAAATCTTACCTATGAATTGACCATATCTGTCAAAACGAACGCGGCCTTTTTTAAATAATTTGCACGAACCCCAAATGCATGTATCCCCGTTAATACCAATATCATAATTGTAATCGGACCCTATCCCTTACATTTTAACTCGAAAACAATCTCATTCAAACTCACATATACTCCCAGGAGCTTGTCAGAAGTGTCTCAACTGGAACTCTTTGACTGGTCAATGAATCAAGGAAATTCCGTTAACTTTAACTCGACAATAATACAACACAATTTCAACGAAAACCCCTGGCGTATGGTTAGAGCACTCGCCTGCTAATCAGAGGGTCCAGGGTTCAAACCCGCTGGAGCACCTTATTTTTTTTTTTTTTTTATTTATTTTTTTTTTTTTTTTTTTTTTTTTTTTTGTTTTTCTTCGTTTTTTCAACCCGAATGACACTGAAACACTTAAAAAGCTGGAAAACCTTTATTGTTCTGTGAACAATAAGTCTCCTAGTTATTCTTCTTATTTTTCCGCCGTGTGATTTTGAGTTTCAAGATATATCGAAGAGATTTATAGCCCATAAAATTTACTCCGTAAAAGATTATTGCAGTTGACCCTGCGTAAATGAACCTTGACCGCTTTCAATTATTGCCCCTTTCAAGAAATGCCTGTTATCGCTACTTCTCCGAAACCATAAGCCGTAGAGATATGAAACCTTCATTAAAGTCTTTGCCTAATTGAGAGGACTCTTTATCTATTCGTTGCAAAAATATTCGGGGACCCCTTCAATGAGTAATTGCCCCTGAAACTTTTTGAATTTCATAAAAAATTATTTTTTTTAAAACGAGAAGTTGTAGAGACATGGGACCAACTGCATCAGATTCATTGACCTTTTATTAAAATTTCATGCAAAGGTAAAGGGCATTCAAAAAAGAGAAATTAAGCTTTTTCTATATCTCTTTTTTTTTCAATATATACTTAATGTCTTTGCATCATTAATATGTACTCTTAAAACTCTTTCAAATATTAATTTCTTTTCCCCAAAGATTAATCCTTTAAAAATTGCCCCTTGTGCAAAAAACCTTCTTATCGCTACTTCTCCGAAACCGTAGACCGTATAGACACCAAACCTTCACTAATGTCTTAAAGGGTCAAGGCCTAGCTTCACTTTATAAGTGCAAAAAGGTTGATGACCGCTTATATAGTTATTCCCTTTTAATTCTTTGTACTTCGTATTTAACCTTATAACTTGAAAACATAAGTGAAAGCTGGGGGCAATTGCATTGTTTACCTTTGACCTTGAATATTTTTTAAGGTCAAAGGTCAAGGTCATTTCATTTTTTTTTTTTTAAATTTTTATTTTCTTTTTTTAAGCCATTTCCCTTAAAATTAAATAAGAGAGTAAAATATAAAACTTTAAGAAATTTAAAAAGGTGGAAGACCCTTATTGTTCTGTGAACAATAAGTCTCCTAGTTTTTTACATTTTTTCCCCCGTGTGATTTTGAGTTTCAAGATTTATCGTAAAATTTTAAAATTCATAAGAATGTACTCCGTAAAAGATTTTCCAGTTACCCCGCGTATATAACTATGACCCCTTTCGGATTTATTACCCCTTTGGCAAAAAAGCTTGTTATCGCTACTCCCCCGAAACCGTAAACCATAGAGAAATGAAACCTTCACTAATGTCTTTGACTAATTTAGTAGACACTTCATTGATTCATTGTGAAAGTATTATTGACCCCTTCAATAAGTTTTCCCCTGGAAGTTTTAGAATTTTACAAATTATTAAAAGTTTTCAAAACAAGAAAAGGTAGAGACATGGGACCAACTGCATAAGATTCATTGACCTTCGACATTGAAATTCATGGAAAGGTCAAAGGTCAAGGTCATTCCAAAAATGAGAAATTTAGCTCTTTTTATATCTCTTTGTCTTTAAACATATACCTAATGTCTATGCATCATTTATATGTACTCTTCAAACTGTTTCAAAGATTTCATTCTTGTCCCTTTAGATTAACTTCTTTAAAAGTTATTGTCCCTTGTGCGAAAAACCTTGTTACGCACTTGTCCGAAACCGTAGACCCTGTGACATCAAACCTTCACTTATGTCTTAAGGGTCTTTAGGCCTAACTTCACTGTATAAGTGCAAAAGGATCTGATGACTCCTTATATGAGTTATTGCCCTTTAACTTCTTTGTATTACATTAAACCTTATAACTTAAAATTATAAGGGGGAAAAGCATGTGGTCAATTGCATTGTGACCCTTACCTTTGACCTTGAATATTTTTCCAAGGTCAAAGGTCAAGGTCATTCGTTTTTTTTATTTTCATTTTTTCTATGCTTTAAGAGAGTTTTGGTTTCTTTTTCAAGGAATTTAATTTTTAGGATTCAGAAATAAAACAAAGTTCAAAGAAGGTGGAAAGACCTCTTATTGTTCTGTGAACAATAAGTCTCCTAGTTTTTCTTTACTCATGTACTGCTAATTAAGAAATTTCTGTAACCAAGGGAACGCCTTCAGGACGTAACGCAGTAATGGTTTTGTTTATAAATCACATTTGATTCAATCAGTCATTCATTCTGTTGTACGCAACATGGCTCGACGCTATAAGCTACGTACTAAACCTATCCAATCATTCACTTTAAGAGAGTAAAACATTATTATTATCAAAGTGATTAAAATATATCCCAACTATAAAACAAAAATGTTAAAACAAGTAAAGAAAGATTTTCTAAAATTTTAAAAAGAAAACTGAAATGCAAATATCATTTTAGTACGGATGAAAATGAGCGATTACATCCCTTTCGAGAAAATACGGGTTATAAACCTAGCTATACATGCCAAGCACTCGAAAACTATATAGAATATTATACAATTAGAGGTGTCATCAATTCAAATCAAATGTTTCTAACATATCACCTTCCGAAGGAGGGTACTTTATACCTACTGAACCATAAAGACATCGTTAGAAAAAAAACAGAAAAAAGTTACACTGTTTGATAGTAATAAACAACAATACAATGAAGAGGGTCTGTGCCAATTATCAAGACAGTATAATACTAAATTGAAAAGCTTAATTTGTCTAAAATCTAAAACACTATACAGAACAAAATGAATGAAATGCTTCAGAAATGAAAATTATACAAACAAACGTTTCCTATCTTACAAGAACACACGAACAGATTCACGACCAGAACAACTCTATTAATTACCTAAAGTACATAAAAAGAAGAAAAATACAATACTTCCCCAAATGTAGACCCCTTAATATCACAAATAGGGTCACCAACGGAGAGAATAAGTCATTACGTTGATTATTTCCAACACCTGTGTTCAATCTCAGAAAACGTACATCGAAGATACTAAAGATTTCATCAAAAAATTAAAAGTATTGAACCGCCAAAGAACTGTTTACTACTCACTTACGATGTAACATCAATGTATACAGATACGGTTCTTCAATGAACTTTCTTCGGCGGTAGAAGAAGCGCTATCGAAATTTTATTGTAGATGACTCAACAGCGCTTATGTCTTAAAAATGCATTAAAGATAACACATTATTTGAATTCAATGGCAAATATTTCAACAAACAATCGGGTGTCCAATAAAACCAAGGTTACAAATATCTGACCTTAAATTATCAAATTACTGAAATGTAAGTAATATAATAATATCAAAATAATATCAAAGCTTCAAAATTAAAATTTTCAATAAAATTAATTTAATTTTATTGTATTTCACTTAATATCAAAATAGTAATTCATATTGTATTTTAGAAGTGGTTGCAATGGCAGCCTTAAGTTAGGAAATCCCTTTCCTTGAATTGTTTTATAACAAGATCCAGTTCCTTATTGCATGATTACCAGGGGTATTTGTCTTCTTCAATAAAATGAATTCCATTAACCTTGTCATTTCCCTAACAAGAAAATAGAAATTCATAATTTAAAAGAACAGATATATGTTAACCAAATAATTCAGGAATGATCTAAATGATAATTGACGTAACCGCAAACAAAACCCATAGCAGTGCCAGCAATGTTTTATGATACTTCAAATTAATTTATTTATCTGAAAAAAAAAATAACAGATGAATTTAAACTGATTACATATATCAATATCTGAAAATACCTAAAATAAAGAAGAAAAAACCAAAAAAACCTGAAAAAACTGAAAATACTTATATACCTGTAAATCATGGCCGATCTTTTTGAAGCAACTTGCTTTGTTAATGAAACATATACATAAGTTTTTAAAAGTATATGTACATGCACTACTTCTTAGTGTAAGTGGGACATAAAAAAATAAGAGTGCCCCATCACCCTCCTTGATTCACCTTGTTTTATGCTGTTGTTGAAATGATCTTTTGCTGTTTCTTTAGTAAGAAATTATTAAAATACCGCTCCGAAGGAAGTGGGGGGGGATGCTGGTTTACCTTTAAAATGACTCCTTTGCTTTAGGACACAGACTTCCAATTATTTTGCTTTACTTTCTTTTATAACATAAAAATCATTTAAAAAAAAACTCACCTTAAATTTGGCACAGATTTAACAATTAAATATTTTCAAATATAAGAAAACCCCTAGTCTTTAAGCCTGGGTATGCCCTGCATATTTCCATTTCCATTTGAGAAACAGGTAAACAATGGCCTCTTTACACCCTTCCTACTACGCACTTAATATCATAATTCCCATTATTCATATTATTATAATTTTAATTCAGACCCTCTCCTTTCCATCTAAACATACGCCCAATAAGACTACAGCGACTTCAGTAAAATAAAACATATAGGGCAGCTAGAACTTCAAATATTGAGTAAATTTTGGTGCTTCCAAACATGTTAAATGTAAAAAAAGGAGCATTTTAAAATTTAGCTGGAAACTTCCTTTTTTTACTTCAGTTTTTTCTGAAGTATACAAACTGATGGATTTGAATAGTTACCAAAATTAACATTAACAATAAGTGTGTTTTGCCCAGCCTGTACGTAAAAAATGCCGCAGAATTGAACGAATCCATTGACAAAAATTCGGGACGCTTACATTAGACTACATTACCTTAGAAATACGCTGTGCAGTTAGCAGTTGGCAATCTATGGAACGTCAATTTTAAAATATTTCCCAAAATTAAATTCACAATATGCCAGTGAAATATAAAGAATAGCAAAGGATGACTATTCTATTAAAATTATTTAAAACTTCTTTTTAAAACATCGAAATAGAAGTGATTTTAATTGTATGTATTAATCTGCTCCTCTAAACATAGTAATCATGTACGACATCATTTACGTTCTTATAAAATTTTTGCCAATTAAAGGGAAAAGCGCTGACGCACAAAGAAATTCACTGCAATGAGACTTCCATCGGCATAGAATGCAAGCTATTTTTTAAATTGCCTAAATCACCCCTGCCAATGTTATTGTGATTTAAATTCAAGACACGTGGTTTAGGTGGTTTAGGTTGATCTATTCAAAGGTTATAGGGTAGAAGCTGTTTTATAAATGAAATTAGAGGTAAACATGATGTTGCTTTAGTCTGTTTCTTTTGAAAACATGTCCTGTAATAAATGTTTTCAGACCTTTTCTGAAAGAGTTTCATGATTTTCAACAGAAAAAGGGTTGTTAAAATAATAATATATCTTATATAGTTTCTGCGGAAATTACAGCCCACTAGTGACTGATTCGCTTGTAAAAATGTGCATAATCATTTAAAAGGACAAACAACTCTTCTTTTCCTTATATTGCTGTTATTATAAATGAGCACAGAGGATCTTACCACGACAACTAACCAATCGTTGAATGAATTGCAACGTTTACGCCAAATACATGTTTACATTTTACTTGAACATGTATTCAGGTCAATCTACGATCATGTTAATGGACTGCAAAATCAAACAATTTTTATTATGAACAAAAAACGAAAAAAAAGATCAGAAACTATGAAATATGTTACAGTCGTTTTTAATTTGTTGTTAAATGGAAATAGAATGTTTAAGAAAATTTAGTTTGCGTCTAGTTCAAAACACCAGCCTTCAAGGGTAAGGAAAACGAGCAGCTTCTCTTATGCATTTAAATGGATATAACTTTGTTACTTTGGATCACGTGTTTAGCCAAGAATTTAACCTGCCAATTTAATTCACCGATAGTACAACAAAAGAATTAATACAGACGCATATCGCTTTTGCAGTATGACTTTCAGAAACCTAGACTTCTTCCGTTTATTTAACAAATGAATTGTTTGTCATTATGAGCATGAAAACAATATTTTTAAAAATGTTTTTCATTTATCGTAAGGTTTTCCTTTTTTCAAGCGTAAAATTCCTGTAGTATTCGTAGTAATACATAATGCAATACTCATTCAGCTGATTGGTCAGTTAAAATTATGCTGGTGCCTTATTTGCTAATCTGACGCAAAAAAATATAGCCCCTGTTCCCATGAAAAAATTTGTCCAAAAAAAAATTCATGATGCAGAAAACTGTATTATAGAAAATACTCTCAATAATAAGTTTGAATGAATATAAAAGATGTCTATCGATTGAAGTACATTTGTACAGCTGAGTCTAGGGTGGTGAAAACTGAAACGCACCATAACTTTTCTGTTTACCATGCCTCCACGTGCTAGTCACTTCCTAGACACATTTCCTTGAATAATTTACTTTATCTCGCTAAAG
This sequence comes from Saccostrea cuccullata, assembly GCF_032062105.1. Classification (NCBI taxonomy): domain Eukaryota; kingdom Metazoa; phylum Mollusca; class Bivalvia; order Ostreida; family Ostreidae; genus Saccostrea; species Saccostrea cuccullata. The sequence continues at coordinate 22,771 of NW_026928324.1, read as the reverse complement.
TTGCTAACTTTCACCAGAGCTACTGCCAGAGCTACTCTGAACTCATCGGGTTTTATAATTTGCAGAACACCGACTAATAAAAGGTTCCGAACACATAAATAGCGGTGTATATAGCCGAGCGGTTTAACGCGAAATTCTTCCTGTTCCAATTCCGTAGGTTGAAAGTTCAAGTGAATTTCTACATACACACACAGCCTTACACACACATATATACTGCATGATGTAACAAACATTAACCTCAAAATTCTCCATATATGTCATCATTGTATACAACACTATAAATAAAAATAATAGGATAAAGAAAAAGGAAACTGGTAACATTTTTTTGTGATACCAAATGCATTAAAAAATTATCCCGCAAGATCATTCTACATTAATTCCACATTAATAATTTGATAAGTAAGCCAAAATTTATGCTTAATTTACAAAATTTATTTAATGATACCGTAAGATAGGGAGTCACAAAAGCGAAGTAATAAAAAAATATAATCAGTTCCTGGTTATTCAATCAAAATTATTAAAGAAATACAAGACGGACTGGGTCTCAACGTGGTGTTGAAACACAAATTAGCAAACTAATCGATTACCAGACGATATAAATCCGAAGTCCCTTAACTATCTATGAATAAACTTAGAAATAAAGTTTAAAATTCAAACATAACCGGTGTTTTTGTTTATTTTTTCTCATCGAATTTTTCTTAAATTGTGTCAAAATTTACACATAACTGCATTATTGCAAATAATAGCATTTATGTAATCATGTAATGATTTTAGAGTTGGCATGTATAACATTTATCCGGGTTTGGTTTTTGTGTCATAATTAGAGCAATAGGTAGGGGGTAATTTAATCAACAAATGAGGAGAGACACTGGGTGTAATTCCACGTCATATTTTGTTTTGATTCGATCGCAGTAAGAGGGTTTTTAAGTGCTGGCCACCAATCACCCCGGTCATGACTTCACCTCTACAAAATTTTAAAATTCATGTTTTTATTTAACAGTTTGGAGTCCTTGTTTGTCATGACATTTTTTTTTCGCCACAATTTTTGCTCATATTTTTGGTAAGTTTTTGTCTGCCACCTTTTGTTAGTTTTTGTCTGCCATCTTTTTTGCTCATTGTTAGCTTTTGGATACCTAATCGTTAATTTGGATATTTTTAATTTAATTTGATATATTTAGAACGATCAACTGTTTTGTATTTACAAATAACTTTCCCAGTGATGTATTGTGTAACAGGGTTATCCCCTTTTCTGATTTATCTTTGAATTTCAAGTTGTCATCTTTACATCTGAGGGTGTTAAGAAAATTCGTTCCACATTTTGTTTTTTTTTTTTTTAAGAAATATGATGAGAAGATATAACAGTTTGTAATACTTTATTTTTACACAGTCTATTCTTACTAATGATAAGGTTTTAGCGGTCTTTTGTTGAATCAATAAGGGGAGAGAAGGTCTTAAAACAGATAATGTCTGTTCAGAAAAATTAGGGATGATGCATAATTGTGACAACATTAAGCCCAGGTCAAAACGTCCTTTTGAAAATACTCTGCAAAAATTATCAAATCTGTGAAAATGTTCAAGATGGCAAACCTATAGACGACTTTCACGTTTACAAAAGTTATTCCCCTTTGCGGGGTCACTCCGGGGTCAACCGGGGTAAGGCTGTTTTTCCCATAAAACTTTACCAATTCTATGGTTCAGTATCCTAGAAATAAAACCTATTTGAGTATGCTCATTATGTTTTTCATGTTGCCCCAACACTGGGAATACAGGTACAGATGAAATTGTCCTAAAACATTTGACATTTAAAAATATTAACAGGTAACTTACAAAGGACAAAGTGGGAAAAATGAGCGTTACGCCGACAACGAGAGATAACTCTTTGGAATGTGAAATTGTCTATTGTTTTTAAAATATATTCTATCATTCTTATACCTACACTCATAAGCTTTCTCATGAAAAATAAGCTATGAAGAAGTAATTTATCCTTTATTTTTACTCAACTTGACCAGCATTTCTATCATTCAGGTGCTTTAAAGATGTTATATATATTCTCATATTGAGAAAATAATATAATTTCCTGCTAGAAATCAATTGCTATAGATCTAAAGCACACTTTTTAATTTTGTCAGACTTGAAAATCCATGCTCTAGAGAGCACAACTTTGAAATGCCAAAGGACACGTCTCATTTAAGGATTTTCTGTGGTCCCAAGTTACTCGGCAAATTTGTAACATCTATCAAAGGCTTTAAAGAATAAATGTTATTAATAACGAATGTCTTTATTATTTGAATCTTCATCTGAAAATGGTAAATAACAGGTATACAAAGCATACGAAGCTGCGTTTTCAAGTTGGGGTCCTTTGCTTTTCATGAATATCAAAAGAAATCACTACAGGTACCACTTTCAAGTTTGTAAACATTGAGCACAGCTTTGTTCAGAGTTGAGTTTGATCTATAATGTGTATAATATATGTGTAAATGTTGTGTAAAAGTATTTTTGTTGAACAACATTGTGCTCTATGCTTTTTAATTAAAAGTATTGTAATTTGAAACCTCCTCGATGTCTTCATTTACATGCGATTACCTCTTTTTGACCTGTTTTGTATCACAACAAGCCACGTGGATTTGTGTCGTTACAGATAAATGCCCACAGTAAACGTGCAAGGAAGCACGAATGCATCATCTCGAGTCTCTCCGTCAGAGGTCGGAAAAAAAACCTCGAATGTATTAACATCACTGGATGTTAAAAATTTATACATTTCCTGTTTATTCAAATATAGGATAGACGGAGTTAGAAGTCCCTTCTATGGTATATTTTACAGTGGTTGGAACGTTATTGTTGACAACTTACAAACGATACGTAACCGAACGATTCTGCACATTAGACATTAAACCTGTTACACGAACGATCTTTCACGTTCACGATTCTACACGTTACACGATCTTACACGATTGTCAATGCAAACGCACGATTCTTCACTCAAAATAGTACAAATTATTTAGGAATCAATATTTTCAAAACGAAATACGGCTTATGACGTATTTAAGATTTCAAAGAATTATTAATATTATTTCATAGACGTTGAAGAAAAAAACGGAAAATGATATTTCTGTAACTAAATATATGCAAGATTTAATATTTTAGATTAAAAATAATTATTTCTAAGGTAATTCTCCAATTAAAAAAACGGATTTTGTTCGTTCTATTAGACAATGTACATGTATGTGGGTCGTATAATTTGATTGAATTGGATATCATGATATGCAGAAAGGGGGATACGATTAAACAAAAATGGCAGCATGGAATGACTTAAATTATAAGTAAATTTTATCCTTATGTTTCCATTGATTCAATGTCTGATAAACTTGCCAATTATTCAACTTTTTCATTTGCAGAAATTTAAAATTAATTAATTACAAATAGACTCAAGAGATAAACACATATAATGAAAACTTCCGAAAATCATGCCGTGTCCATGTATATTTGTCGACTAACTAGTTACATGTATGTAGGCATTGAGAAATGTTTATTTCTTTGTAAAAAAAAAAAATATTTTCAATGAATTGATTTCAAGATTATCCTGACCATAATAAGAAGCAAATGATAATTAAAATAAGATTTCTCATAAAGGCGATTAAGATCTAAGTACGGTTTATCACAATATTGATGCGCTATTTGACGAGAACTTAATATTGTACGACTTACTATATTGCTTGTTTACGGGCAGTAATTAGTTCGTTCTGCATTTTTTAGTAAATTGCGCTTTTTCATTTTATTTGGATTTTAATTAATAAATTAAGAAAAACAAACAAGAGAAATGCTCATTTTACATGTAACATTCCGATAAAAACTTACAAAACGAAATTTACACGATTCTAAACGCAATTACATTAAAAACGCACACGATTGAGTCTGATACACAAACGATCTTTCAGGGTGACTGGAAAAACCCAAAACCCCCCCGTTTTTGGGGAAAATCCCTACAGGAGGGGTGAAACCCAAATAAAGTGGTAGAAACCCCATAAAATTGAACGTAATGGGGTACAATAAGGCCTAAGGTAGTGTTTAATTGAATGATTTTGACATCCGTAAATTTCTATAGCCAATTTTACCTCAGAATCGACGGAAATCGGCCGCCATTACGAGTTTACCGTACACCACGCCCGATCTAAATTCGAAGCGAGCTGTTTGTCAATAAAATTGTATAATAATATTGAAATAATTCATAATAATTTCCACAATTATATTTGTTTTACAATGATTATAGTAAAATATGAATTATGTAATAAGTATTTAACAAAAAATGTAAGGACGTTAGCCATTAAGAAAATATGAATTTGTCCCAATGTTACCAGCTCTAGCCACGGGAGGCCTCCTTTTTGTAGAGCCATAATTTGAAAAAAAATTCATTTTGGATATTTAAGAGAAAATCTGAATTTATAGCTATGAAAATATCCAAAAGCTTCAAAGCAACATTAACCAAAAAAAATAGTAAAGATAATTCATTACTTATTTGTTACAAAGAGAACAAAAAAAAAAAAAATAAAATTCAAAATATGAAAATACTGAATTTATTTCTGAGATTTAAGACAAATTCTGAATGTAGGGATATAAAAATTTGAAATTCAAAGGTTCAAAGCAACAATAATAATTAAAAATAAAAATAATAATTACTTATATGTTAAAAATTAAATACAACAAAAAATAAATCAAAGTCAAAAGATGAAAAATATACTGAAACCTGAAAAAATAGTAAATTAAAATATTTAACATATAAATTTTTAAAAAATATAGATATTTTATTTCAAAGTAACTTTTTTATGTTCTTTTCTAGCAAAAAAAATTATTTTACATCAGTTGTTTACATTTTGAATTAATTGTCTTTAAATCACAACAAATATGAAATAAAAGGAAAAAAAAGAAGAAAAAAAAATCATACAACAAAATAAAAGAACTGAAGTTTTGATGGAATTTTAAATGAAAAATGTCTGTCTGAACTGGTTGAAAGATAAAATTTATTTATATCTTCAAGCACATGTATTTTATGTAATTTTACACTTCATTGCAAGCTGAATCTGTCGACTAAAAATTTCCATCGCCTCTCTGTTCAAACTTATCCCTTGACATGCCAAATTTTTTTATTCGAATTCATTAAACCCCTACATCTCCAAAATATCACATTTTTCCTCCGGAGTGTGTTATTTATATCAAAAACGGTAGAATTGTACTTTCCTGGATCCATAGTACCACAAATCATTTGCCTAAACAGACTTCCAATAAATATTTTTTGAACCGAATCATTTCTTAACAGTTTTTCAATAATGTTTTGGATTCCTACCACTATTTCTGACACAGAAGATGAATTTATATCTTTTTCTCCCATTTAAAAAAACACTTTTGTTGGACAAAATTCAACTGCTCTTCCAAAAGATTGACTATAAATAAAGCTTTTTGTTGTAGTATCTTTGTCACTAAAAATTTTTAACACAATAATCATTTGGCAACTTAAAATTCACAGAACCATTTGCTACACTGTTCCCTAATTCTGACACATGATTTTGACCAATTACCGCAATTCGTTCTGAATAAGTAATAGATTGGACAGGTGACTGAGGAGATGTAGGGGTTTCTACAGAGGAAGCTGTTGTAGGACCTGTTGGGAGATTAATTAATGGAGCTGTTGAAGGACTCAGGATGGGTACAGGATGGCTTGTAGCTGGGTATGTCACCGCCACATGCTATAAACAAGTCAGAGTTACAAAAGCAAAACAAAAGAAACCCCCCCTCTTTCTTGGACCTTTATTCATTCACGGTTAGGTTAGGACTAAGAGTAAATTTTTTTTTAATTTTCTATAGTAGGGTTATATAGGCAGTATTCCTCCCCCGCCAGATGGGTGCTGACCAGTAAATACTGTTTGGTGTTGTGTTAGGCTAGAACTTAGAATAGGGTTAGTATCAGGCAGTATTCCTCCCCCGCCAGACGGGTGCAGACCAGTGAATACTGTTTGGTGTTGTGTTAGGTTAGCTAGGTTAGGTTAGGTTAGGAATGTTATTGTTTTTTTAAATGTTGCTAATTAAATTATAAATTCCTTTCTCTAAATTTTTCATTATGTTATTTTATTTTATGTATATAACTTTCATTTGGCTGTAATATTTTTTATATGAACAAAAGAGTGACTAAGATTAAAGTAGTATCTTTAAGTTTTTTAAAAATCTTTTGAATTTTTTTTTTTTTTTTTTTAGCTTTCGGTCATCTTTTGGTCCTTTGGTTTTAAATTTTCGTTTCAAAATTCAAATCACGGCTCACACTTAAGGAGGCCTCCACGTGGCTGAGCTGGGAACATAAGGAAACTATGAATATTTTCAGTTATTACTAATTTAAAAGGTCTTTATTATTAATTTGTCATATATTATCAAAATTATCAAAATTCATATTTTCCTTATGTGTGTGCTAACATCCTAAAAATGAAATTCTGTAAAGCATAACTGTACAATTGAGAATAGTAAAGGTTCAATGTATATACACATGCCCTGCCAGAGGGGGGTTGGTCAGTACTGGGAACCCAGGTGTTTAAACAAAAGGTGTTTATTATCAAATTACCTGTAAAAGCTGTGTATATAGTGTACGTATATACACACACAGGGGTGCCTGTCTATCCCAGTACAAAACAACAGAGCTAGCTGAGGTGTGAATAATATTCTCACAATAATTTAATGTTACAATGCCAACTGTACAAGGATTCACATATGCAACATGCACATTTTATTTTTTTCAGACTTTTTTTTTTTCATAGACATGGATTCTAATAATTTCATTGTAATTTCATTGTAATGGATACATGAATATAATTATGAATGAATACTGAATTTAAAAATTAAATTTTTAAACATTTAAAAACAAACACCTTAATTAAAAATTAAATAAATAAACAAATTCATTCATTAATTTATTTAATTTAATTTAATTTAATTACATGTTATAAATGATTGGAATTGAGAAAAATTACTTTTCCCCTTTATTAATGGACTAGTTAAATTCATAAAAAAAAAAAAAAAAAAAAACATTCAATTATAAATTTCACTGAATGTCTTTCATTATAATAATTACATTAACAGATTCATTCATTAATTGATTAAATTTAATTACATATTATAAATGATTGGATGGACTAGTTAAATTTTTAAAAAATCAATTTAACATTGCACTGTTATGTCTTTCAACATGATAAATATTTCATACTTATATATAATACATACTTATATTCTTATATATAAGAAATATTTTTAAAGGGTTTTCCCTTTCAAATAATTTTTTTAAAATTATATTTCATAATATAATATTCATATTGATCAAGATAGTAATTGTTTCCACGGATTACTCAAAAAGACTTCAGCGATCGCGAATTTAGATCGGGCGTGGTGTGCAGTATATCAAGACAAGAAGAAAACCCGTCGATTCTGAGGTAAAATTGGCTATAAAAATTTACGGATGTCAATATCATTCAATTAAACATTACCTTAGGCCTTATTGTACCCCATTACATTCAATTTTATGGGGTTTTCCCCTTTATTGGGGTTTCACCACTCCTGTATGGGTATTCTCCAAAAATCGGGGGGTTTCGGGTTTTTCCAGTTACCGGATCTTTCACGTTACACGAACATGCTCAGGATACACGCACTCACATTGGTTTTTCAACAATAACGTTCCAGCCACTGTAGGTAATGTCATTACATTGAATAAAGCTAAACCCCATATTCCACAGATAAAAGGTCTCCATGCAATTATTTCAAAGATCGTGAAAAAAGGGGGCTGTCATGGCGGCTTCCATATCATTTGAGGTGTTTTTCCGCTAGTCGGAAAGGCCCGAGAAGTTGCGATTGAGGAAGCACGGTCGAAATGTACTCAGTCGATCACGTATTGGTTAGCATATGGACTTGTTTGGTTAATCTTGTTATAGTAGTTCATTCACATTGCTAGATTTTTTGAGTAAAAAAATTGTATTTGTTATTGATTGTGTCTCTTGAACATATAATTCGTCTTTGAAAGAAAAAAAATTATATCACGGATATTCTTTTTATAGTATCTAATTAAATGCTCCGCCCAGTAACATGCAACAGAAAAACCGTAGTCTGTTAGAGGGGAAAAGTTCCGGTTTTTTTAGCACGATGTGTGTTAAAAACTGGCTTGTATTTTTTGATATGTTTAATAATTCATTATGAATGCACGATGATTTTATTATAAATACTTCGTTATACACATTGAAATGAAACAAAATACCCATTACGACTATCTATCAAGTAAATCAATGGTGTAAAAAGTGACCACGCTACTATACTTAAGTGGAATTCTCCTTAATCCATCAACTCTGGTGTTGTTAAGTTTACAGGGATATGATTTTAACATAAATTGTTTTAGGTATATTTAAAAACCAGCTTCAGTGATCTTGTAAAATTACACAGGAAAAACATAAATATAATACTTTATCCGACTAACATTAATTTTCTTACCGATTACCATCGTACCGACCGAGAACCGATTATCCGATTAATATTGCAGTCCATAATATATATGTATTTATTATATAGCTAATAAATAGTCTCTTATAAAATACTACCATAAATCTAAAGAATTTTGACGTTCAATATCTTGACGTTTTATTAAACGCTGAGTTTGTATTACGTACAGTGTATACGGTTATGCCCGAAACATTCCGAATACGAGCGTTCAATATCAAACGTCCCGTTGTAAACAAAAAAGTCGTCTGGTAAATTATCAGAGCTAAATTAAAGAAAGGAAGTGGCATGTAGGTAAGATGTGTTTATTTTTCACACAAATTGAAATTATTTATTAAAAATTAAGTACGTATTAGACACATTAAAACCTAAAAAAAACAAACCATATCGCTTGGTAGGGTCATCGGAATGAAGCATATTAACAGGATAGACGTTAATTTGAACACCGATTTAAAAAATCATCAATTTTAGGTTTTTCCTAGTTGGAATAATTATAATAAATTATGTCGAAATGTTTTAGCTATATAATAAAGGAGTTATTGAGTTATATTTTTTATTGGCACTCGTTGGTTGTTCACAGCACTCCCAAGCTCGTGCATTTGAACAGCCAACTTGTGCCAATTTCACCAATATAAGTTCAATAACCCTATAAAATTTTTTTTAAAAGAACTTTTTATGGACTTGCTTTGTTCTTGAAAGACTGTTATATTGTACCTCCATCAAAGTCCCCTTTGTTTCTGTCTTACAGTACCATGGGTATGCGCACATGCAAGTAACTCATTATCCACCCCTTGCCACTCACTATTGTATTTTTTCCAATTTTAGGATTAAAAATTTTGCTATTGGTTCCTGTGGATCGGGAAAAAAGTTAACCCTCAACTCAATTGCAGGAAGTGAACTGGCGGTAGCTGCACCATCTCTTTCTACAAAACCTGTTACAAAAACTGCTAAGTTTTATACATGTGAAGAATATTACCTTATTGACACCCCATCTTTGTCGGAAAAAACACTGAATATGGTAAAGGAAACAAAAACTGTGACAATATTGATATGGTTATTTTTGTGTTCCCGGTAGGTAGATTAGGGACTGAGGAAATCCAGGCTATTCGCATATTTTAAAAGATTGGAAAAAATTTTATTCAAAAAGCATATTGGCCCTAGTAAGGAAAAATGATGATTTTAATGTAAAAAAGCTTCAGCAAGATCAACTGATCAATTCTATTTTTGATGCAGTTGACGGAAGGTATGTTGAAATTGATAACAAAAAGAAAACATCCGAAGAATTTTCAAAAAGTATCTATGAGATACAAAAATGCTGCATTACTTTCAAAAACAAGATTAAGGGAAACAACGTTTATGCAGTATCTATTGGATTATTTCAGGTGTTACTTTGAAAACTTTTACAGACATTATTTTAATAAAATGCCTTCAAGGGTTTCTAAACGACTGGGGAAAACAGAAAAACTTGAAGGATTTGGTGAATTTGAAAAACGTTTTGTAATGTACTCTTCTTTAAGGAACAGGAATAAATGACATAATTACTATTTCAACAGTGAATGTTTTAGTGTTTCATGGACCGTCCAAGCAGGGGCCTATCCAGGAATTAAAGTTGGAGGGGGCGCTTAAAGTAGGCAAGGGGTCTGGGGGCCCCTTGTGGCCCCCAGTGGGTTCAGGGGAAAGCTCTGGTGGGGGCCCAGGGAGTGAAGCCCACGGAAGCTCCTGGGTTCTTGAGATTTTGTAGGGTAAAAATAAGGTGTACCAAGTAGACATATTTACATTTTCTAGTCAGAACTGTAATTTACATTAATTTTGACAATTTCAGGCGGGGGGATAGGGCGCCGGGTGCCCCCCAAAATCCGCCACTGCCAAGTATCCACAAATAAATATAATTATAATAGTTTTTTCTAACCTCTGCATTGAGGTCTCTTAATGTGATCTGCTGGGATTTCCCCATTCATCTTCTGCAGTTATATTGTTATTTTATTTCACTGTTCCAGTGTTTCCCAGGTTTTAAATGCTTTTGCCAATGTTAAACAACTTGACTATCACACAATAATGTAATAGACTTTATGTTGATGGTTGATTTGAGATTGCAGGATGTCCTCCTATAACAGCTGAAATGAGTTCAATCTTATTGGAAAAAAATCTATATCAATTGCCAGGTATATTTCTGTTGTTGCACCTTAACCTTCGTTCCACAAATCTACATAACATGCTTACTGACCCTTAAAAAGGTTTCACATAAGTCGGAGGTGTAGTAATCAAATATCACGCGTTGACAAAATTTCCTAGAAAGAAAAGAATAATTACAGTTTTTAAATGTAACGGGGGACATTACAGATGTTCTCCAAACGCTCCTCAACTCCCTTTTTGTGCCATTTTCCTGTACGAGTTTTCACAAAATGTACTCAGTATTGAAGGGTTGCATAAAAGAATTATTAAAGCTACAATGACATCACCTATATGTCATTTAACGTATTACGCACGCACGTGCATGCACATGCAAGATGATCATGGCATGTCGTCCAAACCTTTAACATATTTTTTATCGTGAGAATCAATAAAAAATCATAAAAATATAATTGTTACCGTTTTTCAAAAAAGGGTTCTCCATCATTTGAAATTTTACTGTGTTGCAGAGTTTACGCAAAGCACTAAAATTTTGCAGCATTTTCGCGATCAAATTCGCAACTGAATCACTATTTATTTTAATTACTAAAGAATACATCATACACTTCTTTTAAAATTTACTAATTCGTTACACAAATAATATGGTCGTGCATATTGATAAAAATTAAAAAAAAACACGTTCTAAAAACAGAGGAAATTCTGGTAGATACAGTCGAACTATCTACCATTTTTAAAATAAATTTGCCATGATTTTTGTCAGTTTTCTTGATCGAATAAAATTATTATCGAATTACAAAATAAAACTTCAGAATAGTTGAATACTTTTATGAGCTCCTTGAAAAATTAAAATAATTTTATCTATTAACATCAATTAAATAATTTCGGTACGATTGTTACAGTTATGTTAGTACCAAGCAATTCTAGAGCCTCGGATCTATAGAAAATACATATTTTTTAAAAAAATAGTACAATGTAATTTTAATGAAACTGCCAATTATTGTTACATAGAAGTGTACAGTCCGGTGAGGGTCTAAAAAGATAATTGATTACGCAAGGTGAAGCCCTAATTAAGTGCTCTACCTGTTATAATTGAAGACGGTAGGGTTGTTTGATTAAAGTTTCAATTACATAGAATTTGTGTGTTTTGATTTTCTGGATCATCACAGATCTTACTGTGTCGAAAATTTTTACTGAGTTGCACGCATAAAATCTGAATCATTACTGTGTCGGAGAAAAGTTTACTGTGTTGGGAACAGCTCATGGAGAACCCTGAAAATACATGTATATTGGTCATTTTACGTATTATGCGGGCGCACGCATGCATGTCCTTGCATTCAAATTTTAAAATAGCATAATGTAGGAATCCATCATGCCTATTCATATGCTTAATTTCATCCTGTTGAGAACGAAGACAGTTATATGATTTAAAGTTTCAGCCAATTAGATAGCAGCATACATGGATGCCCACGCTTTTATGATAGTTTTAATATATCATTGTATAGATCTTCGTAATGTATTACTATGTTAAAAATTTCAAAGGACTATGACAGAAAAGAAGAAGATATTCTCAATTTTAATTTCAGCCAGAAGAGCCAATTGCACGTGCATGTGCATGAGATTTTGTAAATTTTTCCATGTCATTTTGTCTATACTAAGTATATATCCTTAGGTTATGGGTTTCAGAACATTTCATCAAAAGTAGAAAAGTTACGGCTATATCCATTATATTAATCATTTCACGTGTTGCAGGTGCGCGCAAAATGACCTTCGTTCCGAAATTCCCAAACATGCCTACTGGCCTTAAAAATGTTTCACCTGAGTAGGATGTGCAGTTTACGGGATCACTCGCGGAAAACATTTCCCCAGGAAGAAGTAAAAAATAATAGTAAAAAGTCTGCAAGCAAGCAATAGCGTATGTGACCCGAACTGGACAATACTTTCATTTTTTTTATCAGTTATACAATACCCATTAGCTAAGCTTGGACAGGTATCAACTCGTATAGTCCTTTCTATATAGGAATTTTTTTCCATCCACATAATTTTTGTCAACATAGCATATCATGCCAAGTCAAGAAAACTATCTCATCAAGTGATGATTACTTTCTGGTTTGTCGACAAACACCACTTTATATCTTGTCAAATCAAAATAAGCTATCACGTTTTGTTGCAATAGCTATCTTGACATGACAAAATATATTTTAATCGCAATACAAGATAAATTATCTCGTTTTGTAAGATAGCTATCGCAAAAATACGATAGCTAATCTTGACTGTACAAGATAAAAATAGTGAATGACAACAAACCAGAAAGTTATCATGACTTGACGCTATAGTTATCTTGACTTGACGTGATATATTATGTTGACAAAAAGTTATGTGGATGGCATAAAAAGCCACCATACCTTTCAGTACTTTGATTTAAAAATCAGAGCAAAGTGCTCGTGCACACACGCACACACGTGAATCCATATGCAATACGATCATACATTTTTGAGGGAATCCATTATGTCTATCTATTTTACAAATGTCATCCTGTTTGGTTGAAAACCAAAGGAGTTATAGCCATTTAAAATTTTAGCCAATCAGATTGCAGCGCACGTGCATGCGCGTGATTTTATGAAAATTATTATATATCATATTGTAGGATATCCTACAATATATGACTATATTTAGATTTCAAAGTATTTCGTCAAAAAACAAAAAAGATATTAAAAATTTTGTTTCAGCCAATTAGAGCAAAACGAACGTGCATGCACTTCAGCTTGTGCTAATTTGACAGTGTCATATTATCTACACTATTAAATATCCTTATGCAACCCCTTATATAATGAGTTTCAAAGATTCAATAAAAATTTACAAGTTATAGCTATATTAGGTATATGTCATTTTACGTGTTGCACCCCTGCAAGCTCATGCGTATGCGCAGAAGGGCCCTACTTTCCCAACATCTACACAACATGCCTATTAACCCTAACAAGGTTGTAGCTCAATTGGATGGACAGTTTTCTGGAACTAAAAATCTTGGACAACCATTAACTCGTAGCAGTCCTTTCATACTTGGATTTGAAAGTGAATTGAAGAAATTTCACTTTTCCCCCGTTTCCATGTTTCTAACTATTGACGATCTCCAATTTTTAAATCCAATGAGCACAATTACAAATACTAATCAAAATCAACAAAATTTCATGAAGAATGTCAAAGGAACCAAAAAACCCGCAGGCAAAATTCGTCGCTTTTCGTAGGTTTCCGTGGCAACGGAGATTTTGAAACTTAATACCACACGACAAAACTACAACCAGTGATCCCCCCTTTAGAAAAATTATAGGAACACTGTCCCAACCATCTCCGACAAGGACCCGAAATGTCGTCTCCGACTTCTTGGGACGACATTATAAAAAACAATAGAATCACTAGAAGGTTTTCCTTGCAGACGAAATATTTAAAATAAAAAAAAAAAAAAATATATTCCCTTAATTCGTTTGGGGAACAAATTTAAGGTCTTATTTTGTCTGCATTTATTTTCATCAAATTATGTTAAAAGAGGAAATTTGCTCTATTTTGCTATTCAGTGCGTTATATTGCGAAATGAAAACCAAGGTCGTCCCCGAATTTCATTAAATGCGCACGTATCGTCTTTGTTGGGTCAATTTTTTAAATTTTTTTTTTTATTTATTGATTTGTTTATTTATTTCGCAGGACAGTTAAGACAACAAATGGAAGTATCGGCGTTTTTTTTTTTTTTTAAAATATACATACTTTATTAAATGATGGGCAACTTTTTTTAGGATTTTCACTTATATCAAAAAATGTAATGGGGTTTTAAATTTACATGTTGGGGAAATCTAGATTTTTTTTTAGACTTGTCACTTGATGTCGATGTCACACGATTTAAGCAATTATTCTTGCAGTTTATAGGACATCTATAAATTCTAATATTGCAAGGGCATAGCCAAGTTAAAAATCTTAGTTTAATTTATAATCCTTTTCAAAACTACATGTAGTTTGTGAAGAGTGCAGCGATTCTATATAATTCCCTTTTTTAATTGCTAAAATTTAATTTGTTGGACAACAGGTTGAATATTTTGCTGGTCAACTTCATTAGATGATAGCTTTGATTAATTCATTTGCTTAATTTCACGAGGTAAGCAGCACTTTTCAAACACTTAATGCTTCTTGACTTTATGTGTAAAACTTGATAGGATATAGTGAAAGTATGTCCTTGCAATAAATCGATTTATTAGGGCCCTTCCATTACTTTTTCATGAATCTGCATACAAACACACGACAATTACTTTCTGGAGAATGTACGGACAGTTTATAAATTAAATACTAAAATAGATAGTTTTCGATAAAGCGAAAGTTACCTCCCGTTGGTCGCCATATTGGAGATCGACTCTGTGATTTTCCCTCATGTCTTTCTAAGTATAAGAGGTTGTAGCAGAAATATTTGGTGGAAAATCTTTAATAAAAAATAATTTTAACAAATAAAGGAGGTTCCCAAAAATTTATATACTTCAGAAAATAATGATTTCAAACTCAAAATAGCAAATATAATGTTTTTAAATTGGTTGAACAATGAAGGAATATGAGCGTTTGGACCTCCAGTATGGCGGCCAACGGGAAATAACTCTCGCTAAATTCTGGCCTATTGAAAACTATCTATACTAAAATAGACATCGCATCCAAGTTAGTGGACTTTTATTCTATTGGAATTAATATTTTATTTGAGAACAAAATACATTTTTCATTGACAAAATGTGACATATCAGCCTCTCACTGTGTAAAAACTCTTCTTTTTTGGGAGATGACGTCACATTGACAATTGCATTGAGATCGATGTATCTTTTATATACTGTGTGTTGTATGAGATTTAACAAACGACAAATCTGCATGCTATAGTAAGATTTATGTAGTATAAAGCTATCCAGCTATCTGAAATAGCAAATATTTTCATTTTGTTGTATTTGAAGACCTTATATAATGTGTGACGTCATAGGAAACGTGTCCCTAAATATTAGGCCCCGCTTCCTTACTTTAACCTTAACTGTGCTGCGTTATTTTCGTTTATTTATTAGCACCTACCATTAGAATACAAAAGAATGGTTTCATTGCAAGGAGAAGTTAACTGACATTCCGAATAAATCCTTCATCTTACGCTCATCCTCCGTTTACATTGCGCCCGAGTTTTCACTTTGTTCGTGTTCTGTGTTCGGTCACCGGTAACCCTTCACAAATTCGAACGGTTCACCAATTTTCATTCAGCGTCCACACATCGTTCATTCAAAGTTTGCTTTGGTTCGTTCAGAGTTCGCTTACCATTGGGTCATCGTTCGCTCGCCGTTTAAGTGGGAAAAGGAACTTTCGTGACTGTTCGTCTTTATTTTGTTAATGTATACTCTCAAAACTGGTACATTATTGGGAGATTATTTGGAGATGGAAGATCCATCAGCCTCTACATCTGTACATTTGTTAACTTGTGGGTACAAAAAAACTTATAAGGCTTGTCTATATAAGTGAAAATGGTCAAAGCAAACCCTGCATTAATTTGGAGTGCCTCAACCACAAAGAAGTCCTTTTAGTTATGTTAATCTGTAGCTCTTAAAGAGAGGGGTAATAAAAATATTATTACATAAAAACTAATAAACATACGCTCTTGAAATTTAAAACATAGAAATTTTAGAATACCTCCAATATTTTTATTATGTTTTCTTGTGAATCAATTGTTTACGTCAAATTTTGTAGTACGTACTCTATAAAAATAGTAAAATTTGTTTTTTTTTTATTTTGAGATGCACCCTCTGTTAACAAGGCGGTAAAATTTTGTGATTCTTACATATATTGTATAATATAGTATTACATATAAAATATTATAGTTTGAATCAAATGTCTATTGTAGCATTTGTAAATTTTTTAAAAGTGCAAAAATTTGGCATTTTTCTAAAAGTCCTATAGTAAATGTACCTGATTTTGAGGCGGTCCTTCAAAATATCGGGGGCCCCCGTTTTACAAAAAGTCGTAAATCGTAAGTCCTAAGTCCTAAATTTTCCGATCTTACGACAAATCGTAGGCCGTTTTTGAAACGCGTCGTAATCGCATGTCGAACTCCTAAGTCGTAGCTTTCCTCGCAAGTCGTAAAGGAACTCTCTAGCGCTTAAAGGTAAGAAAACTAACTTGGATACCGCGCAACCAAGACGCGATGACGCGCAGACGATTTATTTCCGAAATGTCCAGGAAAGAAAATTGGAGACAGGAGGAATAACGCCCTCGTTGACTGTGTCACAGATAGAATTGACACCATAAAGGGAAAATTTTCCCCTTTTTAACGATTGAGAAAAAAGCCCAAGCAGGGGAGGAAGTTTTGGAGAGGTACGTCATGTATATGTCAATATTTAGAAATTGATGTTGAAGAGAAAAATGTCCATATCATCCTATAAAAATAAAAAGAAATTTGTGTTTTTCCCTAAAAAATGTTTTTTAAATGACCTATCCCCTTGTATTTTTTTCCCATAAAACCCTTCATGAATATTTAGTTTTTTTTGGGGGGGGGGGGGGGGTAAAGAAAAAATATTTATAAAATTCATTAAACATCATCATACTGACATATGATTATTTTCTCGAGATAATATGACATTAAATTTAATTCACTCTGTTAAGGCTGCAATGATATGGTTTTTAAAGATAAGCCGTCGTTTTCTATATAGCCATCCGTAATTATTTTGTAAGTTAAAATTTTTAGGATAAATATATCGACCAATAGAATGGGGGAATCTCCCTTCACACAAAATGGTGGTTTGGCGTTTGCGTCAAGTTAAGATCGCGCTTTAATAGAAGTATTGCAAAACTGAATGTGGACTGAAATCCATGCATTTTTTTGGCATTTATGACGACCCCAAGGATTAAGATTTGTATCACCTATAAGTTTATCACTGCATGAATCATCGGATCATGCAAATTGAGGTAAGTCAAGTGTTGTACACATAGCCGGGCCCAGGTCTGGTAAAATCTTTTTCTTATGTTTCAGTGAAAATGTGGGGTTTTAAAAGAGAGATGTTAAAAGTATCAGAAAAAGTGGATAGACATCCAGAGCAAAACAAAAAAAGAGAGGCAGAGAGGGAAAAGACCAGAAGAAAACTGGGGGGGGTCCACCACCAGCAAACCTGAAGCCATGTGAAGATAAGGTATAAAATGTAATTCTTTTATAAAAATTTACCAATGCTTATTGAGATATAACAAAAAAAAATGTTGTTAATTGAATTATTAAATTTTAACTTTAAATAATTTAATTTCACTTGTATCAAGCAATTTCATGGCTGAATCATTAGAGGAACATATATTTTGTATAACATAACTCGTCTACGTCACAATGAGTTACGTCAAAAAATATTACTCCGCTTGACGTTACTATTAAAATAATGCTCAATTTGAAGTTTGTTCTGGAGGAAATATTGTTTCATTGTCTACACTGAAATTAAAATTTTTAAAGGGAAAGAAGCTTATTTCAACTTTTTTTATCCGATATAACATAACCCCACCCCTCAGGTCCCAGGAGGGCAGGGCCGGAAGCAGTTTATAAAGCATAAACTGCCCCAAGTTATGTTATATCAGATAACATAAGTTGAAATAAGTTTCATTCCTTAAATGAAATTTAGAAAATAAATAGTTCCTCACTTTAGTTAATTTGCTACATCAGAGACCTAAATTATAAAATGTTAGCAATAGGTCCATGGCTTCATAATACATCAGTGAATTGATTAAGTGTACAATTTTTACATATTCTGTTTTAGATATTACCTGTAAATATTGTTTAATTAATGAATGTGTACATGATAGATACCTTATAAGTGATATTTTGTCATCGCTCATTAACTTTATTGTAGATCATTTCTATCCTGGATGATAGCATGGTGGTTGGGATAGAAGGTGGTTTTGACACCAGTGAATGTGGAAGTTCAAGTAAATGTATTGAATTCCCAGGAGCTTCATCTCATGGTATACTGCAGTTTCATGACTTTTTGTTGTTAAAGTGTGAAATAATATGAACAAAACAAATGCATTAATACACATTTAAACTTGGTAAATCTAAAATTTACATATAGGATCTCCCCTGATTTGTAGTTGGCTATGATTTTTTTCTAATGAGTTGTGTTTTTTTACCCCTTGGACTATTTTCAACCTGATTCAGACATATCTCTGAAGGAAACTATGACACCACTGCACAAACATTGCAATAAAAGTGACGTCACAATGCCTTTAGAATGTGGGAATATGGCACAAGGATTTATTAGGACATTGACCCGATAAAGCTTTGGTTTATGATGTTACCTTTATTAGTCAATGCAAGGGGTAGTTGCATGATGAAATTCTATGCACTGTCTTTGAAATGCAAATATTTCTGTGAAAATGTTTAATTTTATTTCAGCAGAAGCTCCCAGAACTCAGGAAAAGTATAAACCTGCCCAGCAGAGTATGTGTACTCTCCCCTCCTCATCTGCTGATGGTAAGTTCTTTATTGTGATCTAAATTTTGTTTGGTAGTATAGAAATCATTCAAAGTTTTACAAAAAGAATTTTTTAGAAATCAATTGAATAAATGAAATAAGAATCAAACAAGAAACAATGTAAAAAGATGATATACACTTTTTATATTTTTTATATAGCCTTGAATTTTATTCATCTAAATGTAGTTGCATTATATATATGCATTTTCATTTTCCAAGAGACATGCATTACTTTTCTAAAAAATCATAAATACTTCTTTCATTTTTGAGAACTTTAAACATAATAAAATTTCTTAGATTCTGTGCTTGACTGTCCTAGAAGAAAAAAAGGATGACAGATTCATCTAGTACATCAGGTACATGTATGATCACATTTTATTATGAAGATTTCAATTTTTCTACATGTAGAGTCTTGATCAGCTAAAAGCTTTAAGCTAATTTTTAGCCACCTGAGCCGAAGGCTCAAGTGGCTTTTCTGATCACATTTTGTCCGTCGCCCGTCCTCCGCCCGTAAACTTTTCACATTTTGACTTCTTCTCAAGAACCAATGGGCCAATTTTCCCAAAACTTGGACAAACATCCTTAGGGGAAGGGGAGTTTAAATTGTAAAAATGAAGGGCTAAGTTTCCTTACAAGGGGAGATAATCAAGAAAAAACAAAAATTGAGTGGGGTCATTAAAAAAACTTCTTCTCAAGAACCACTGGGCCAGGAAAGCTGAAACTTATGTGGAAGCATCCTTGGGAGTGTAGATATTTAATTGTTAAAACCATAGGGGGTTTGGGCGGGGCCACAGTAGGGAATTCAAGTTTTACATAGAAATGTATAGAACAAATCTTTAAAAATCTTCTTCTCAAGAAGCACTGGGCCAGGAAAGCGGAAACTTATGTGGAAGAATCCTTGGGTAGTGTAGATATTAAATTGTTAAAACCATACCCCCGGGAGTTGGTCGTGGCCACAATAGGGAATTCAAGTTTTACATAGAAATGTATAGAACAAATCTTTAAAAATCTTCTTCTCAAGAACTACTGGGCCAGGAAAGCTGAAACTTATGTGGAAGCATCCTTGGGTAGTGTAGATATTTAATTGTTAAAACCATGGACCCCGGGGGTTGGGCGTGGCCACAATAGGGAATCCAAGTTTTACATAGAAATGTATAGAACAAATCTTTAAAAATCTTCTTCTCAAGAACCACTGAGCCAGGAAAGCTGAAACTTATGTGTAAGCATCCTGGGGTAGAGTAGATATTAAATTATTAAAATCATGACCCCTGGGGGTAGGGCGGGGCCACAATAGGGAATCCAAGTCTTACATAGATATATTTAGGAAAAATCTTTTAAGAATTTTTTTCTCAAAAACTACTGGGCCTGGAATGCTGAAACTTATGTGAAAGCATCCTTGCTAGTTTAGATTCTAAAGTATTATATTCATGAAAGGGGACATGATAGGTATAGCAAGAGGGGAAATCGGGTAAAGAACTTCATCACCCAAGTTACTCAGGTGAGCGATGTGGCCCATGGGCCTCTTTTTAGCTCTTTTTGAGCCAAAGGCTCAAAGAGCTAATGCTATGGCCATTTGTGCGGTGTGCAGTGTGCGTAAACTTTTTAGAATATGGTCCATAACTCAAGAACCCCTTGGCCAATCAGTACCAAATTTGTCACAGGGTATCCTTGGCCCAAGGGCTACCATTTATACTAAAATAAGGGTTGGGACCCTTAAACAAGGGGAGATAATCAGGAAAACAAAACCAAAAGTACTGGTTGCTAAAAAATCTTCTCCATAACCACCAGGCAGATTTTCACCAAACTCACATACAAGGATCAGGATATGTCGAAGATTAAAATTTGCACGGGAATTACCCTGGGGGAAAAGGGCGTGGTCTCAAGGTCACTTCAAAGTTGACCTAAATTTACAATTAATAAAAACGTGTATATTCTGCTTACTATAAGGACTAGGATCATCAAATCTTGTAAGTTGATGCATCTTACGAATTCACATCAGTTAACTCAAAAGTAGGTCACAGTGACTACTTTTTAAATTTTGCGGGGATTTGTTTTCAAATTGAATTGAAGGCATATTTTGAACACTTTAAGGCCTATGATCATCAAACTTTGTCAGTTGATGCATCTTGGGTCCTAAAACAATGTCAACTTAAAATTAGGTCACTGTGACCTCCTTCTTGAACTTTATGACTTATCTTTTTAAAAACATTAAATCCCATTATTTCAGACACTGGGAGGTTTAGAATCATGAAATCTTGTACTTTGATGCATCTTGGGACCTTAAAACATATTTATGAAAAAGTAGGTCACTGACCTACTTTTTGAATTATGCTGACATTTGTTTTCAAATTGTTTAAAACGCATATTTTGACTACCTTCAGGCCTACGATCATCAAACTTGGTCAGTAGATGCATCTTGGGTCTTTGAAAAATGTCGACCAAAATGTAGGTCACGATAACCTACTTTTGACATTTTATGGCTATATTTAAGTATCTTAGGTATTTATTGGCTTAGAATCATCAAACTTTGTGAGTCGATGCATATTTTGTTTTCGGAGAGTGATGACCAAAACAGTAGGTCAGTAGATTTCCCCCAAACTTTGCATGTACACTAGAATTAATGTAAGTTATATTTAGTAAAAAAATGAAGAGTTTCGCCATTTTAGTTTTCACACAATAAAACTATAGTCAGCCCCCTTAAATATAATATTTAATCTCCGGCACTAATTCCTCAATTTCAGAATGTATCTCTTCTTTTTTATATGATCTTTGAAAAATATCTGTGTTAATCTTTTCTAGCAGATCATCTTTCTCTTGCAGTATTTTCAACAACTAATGCTTTGAAACTTCACTACTGATTCAGGAATTCCCATCAAAAGTCTTGTATTAGCACAACGGTGACCAGATTTTTTTTTCAAGACAAGAAGAGCACTTCAATGAGCAAATCCCCAGTTTGCAAGATCATGTGTTGCGCCATGGTTTGTTGCGGCATAAGATCAATAGTCGGTGTTTACGGAAATTACTTCGCTCACATGTATTGAAAAAATAACATTTGAAGACCTTCATTTTTTTATGGAGAATGAAAAAAGATATTTGAAAATGTGTGTCAATTTCAAGCAAATGCATATGTGTTTATAAAAAGGGACTTGTAGACAAATATTTATTTGCTATCTTTCATATTAAGTTCACAGTAAAGAATTGTTATCAATGTAAATAAACTGCAATAATCTGTGATACGAGCCCTGCTTTTGTCCTAATTTATCTGTAAAACGCACTTTATGCTTGACCTCATTTGAGAATTATTGAATCCGTCAAGAAATCAGATTTGGATCACCCGAATTCTACTATAAGGTAAGGCAGCTTATGCATTCTGTTTTGAGCTCTAAAGCATATTCATTTCTATGCCTTTTGTTCTTAGTATTTATATAAGTATTAGTATTAATAAAGATATATTATGAATGTAACGTTGAAACAATAGAGGTTTTTTTGTGGAATCTGTGATTAATTAATTCTCAGTCACAAGGAAATATTTATTATGCATATATTTCCAAGTACCTTCGTTTTTTCAAAGAAAGTTTGATGATTTTTATTAAAAAAGAGATTTTAAGGATTGAAGAGGAGGTTAAAAAT
>NW_026928323.1:0-33038 GCF_032062105.1 Saccostrea cuccullata | reverse complement strand
AAAAAAGTTGATAATTTACCCAAAAAAAAAAAAAGTACTGGTTGTTAAAAAGTCTTCTCCAGAACTACCAGGCAGATTTTCACCAAACTAACATACAAGGACCAGGATATGTCGAAGATTTAAATTTGCACGGGGATTTACCCTGGGGCAAAGGGCGTGGTCTCAAGGTCAATTCAAAGTCAACCTAAATTTACACTTAATAAAAACGTTTATATTTTGATTACTATAAGGACTAGGATCATCAAAAGACCAAAATGTAGGTCACAATGACCTACTTTCGACTTTTTATGGCTATATTTAACTTTCTTAGGTATTTATTGGCTTAGAATCATCAAACTTTGTGAGTTGATGCATCTTGGGTTTTCAGAGAATGACGACCAAAAAGTAGGTCACTGTGACTTACTTTTGACATTTTATGGCTTTATTTAAGTATCTCCGGTACTTATTGGTTTAGAATCATCAAACTTTGTCATTTGATACATCTTGGGTATCACTGTGACCTACTTTTGAATATCTCAGGTACTTATTGTCTTAGAATCATCAAACTTTGTCAGTTTGTGCATCTTGGGTTTTGAGAGAATGTCGACCTAAAAGTAGGTCACCATGACCTACTTTTGACATTTTAAGGCTATATTGAAGTATCTCGGGTACTTATTGACTTGGAATTGTCAAACTTTGTCAGTTGATGCATCTTGGGTTTTGAGAGAATGTCGAACAAAAAGTAGGTCATCTGGACCTACTGTTGAATATCTCAGGTACTTATTTGCTTGGGATCATCAAACTTTGTCAGTTGATGTATCTTGGGTTTTTGGAGAATGTCTTCCAAAAAAAAGGTCACAGTGACCTACTTTTGACATTTTACGGCTAAATTTATGTATCTCTTAGGTGATTATTGGCTTAGAATCATCAAACGTTGTCAGTTGATGCATCTTGGAAAATTGTCGACCAAAAAGTAGGTCATGGTGACCTACTTTTGAATATGTCGGGGACTTATTGGCTTAGAATCATTAATCTTTGTCAATTAATGCATCTTAAGTCTTCAATAAAAAAGTAGGTCACCCTGACGTAATTATGGTATTTTATAGTTATATTGAAATATCTTCAGTCCTAACTGGCTAAGAATCATCAAACTTTGTCAGTTGATGCATCTTGGGTCTTAGGATACTTAGAGGTATACAATATCAATAGAAGTGATAGATTGTACGATTAATCAGAAGAGCAATTCAAGGCCCTTGGGCCTCTTGTTAATTATCTCTCCTTGGAAGAAGACGTTGCCCTTCATTTGAACAAATTTTATCCCCTTTACCCAAGATTACTTTGTGGCAAGTTTGGGTGAAATGGGCCCAGTGGTTCTTCAGAAGATGACAATATGAAAAGTTTTCAACGATGACAGACGTCGGACAAAGCTTACTTGAGCATTCGGATCAGGTGAGCTAAAGAGTTCTTTTAAAATATTGTATCCTTCTCAGTATTTAGAAGACTGATTGGTTATGAGCAAGGATACTTCTTTCACAAATGTGAAATTCATGGTGGGGGGGGGGGCATCAAAATGCATCAAATTTTGAAAATATTTGATCCTGTATTTTAAAAGCAGACATAAGTGCATAGAGTGTTTATGTCCCAAAATTGTGATACAATAGAGTACTATTTGGGCTTTATTGTGCCCTACAAATTTAATGTTCTTGAAAAGTTATGAAGTTATTTTAGATAGTGTTTATGTCCCAAAATTGTGATAGAATAGAGCAATATTTGGGCTTTATTGTGCCCTACAAATTTAATGTTCTTGAAAAGTTATGAAGTTATTTTAACATGAGTTGAGAATAGGATAAATCAGTAAAGAATATAGGCCTATAGAATGAGGAGAACCAAAAGACGCCTTATAGTTGATACATTTTTAAGTTTTATGCAGAAAAGTTTCGAAATGTCTAATTTTTGTGGTTATTTTCGAAGGAAGTAGTGTCTGCAGCCGTCGCCCACTTCAATTTTGGATATATGGTGTAATATTATGCTTTGAAAAATCAGATATCTCAAAAATTTTGTGGGCGATGCCGCAGCATGCGCTGTATGTTTTCTGAAAGAAGATTTTTTATTTTGTTTCTTGTAGTTTGGAATCAATTTGACAATTATTATAGTTAATTTGAAAACTACATTGAATATGAGTTAATTCCACTTAATCAACAGACCGATGAGGCTGCTCACCTCACCTAAAAATAAATAAATAGTTTAAAAATAATATGCGCAAAAATATAGAGTGATTGACGTCACAATAGATTTTTTTGCATCACAATTACTAGCGTCTCATTGTGACGTCATAACTTATTGCAATGAATGTAAAATAAGAGATCAGCTGAGATGGCGAATGTTTTTACCATCAGAAGCCTTCAGCCGAGATCGACCACATTATCTGATTACAGGGGTCACGATGCCACGAAATATCGTGTGCATCCTAGGATACTGTCCCCTACCAGGAGAGCAAATCCGCATCCAATAGGTCTAAAATATCAGCTCATCGGACAAAAGAAACCGGTAAGTTTAATTTATACATGTACGGCTCTAGTAAAACCACGAAGAATGATGGGAGAGTTAAAAATTTATTTAAGTATGAAAGATAATATTTAAAAATTAACGGTAACTCTGTTGTTGTTTTTTTTTAGACGTATGGTATTTGGCATCCTGATTTTCATCGTATAGAACTGAGAATGCCAGATATGATAAAGCATTTAGGTAAGCGAAAGGAACATAAAACCATTGAATTTCTTTGCCAATAATTGAGCTTTGTAAATTTGATTTGTTTTTATGCCCCCGTAATCGATGATTCGGGGGTACGTAGTTTTGCCGTGTTCGACTTGTCTGTCTGTTGGTCCACAAAATCTTTAACCTTGCCCATTAACTTTTGACTTGGTGGGGCTCTAGCTTTCATATTTCACAGGCGTATTCCTTGTTACAAGATTTCCTTTCTCTGGGCACCACC
Organism: Saccostrea cuccullata; assembly: GCF_032062105.1. NCBI lineage: Eukaryota > Metazoa > Mollusca > Bivalvia > Ostreida > Ostreidae > Saccostrea > Saccostrea cuccullata. Next base: position 30,067 of record NW_026928323.1, on the reverse strand, counting down.
AATTTGACCTTTTGACTTAGGAGTTTGACACACCTTTACGCAATAATTTCCGAACTTTTACTTTGACCATAACTTTTGAACTGTGGCGTGAGAAATTTAAGGAAAAAAGAACTTTCATGAAAGGTGTGGCTGCCTTTTGTATGGTCACCTCCGACCTACTGTGATTGACATTGCTACTGAAATCTGAACATCATTTGGAAAGATGGAGAGTATTTTGAAAATGATTGTGATATGTTGACGATTCAACTGTTAGGGCAAGCGCAGATAGTTATTCAATTTTAATTTAGATTGGGCTTGTCAAACTACAAACTAAACAAGTGATGCATTGTGGGTTAAAAAAATTACTGCGGAAAATCTTGTTTGACTCAATGTGTAAGTCCGAATTTTCTCTTAATTTACCCAGGTGTTGTCATTAGCAGGGGCGTAGCTAGGACTATTGTAACGTGTAGGCCGAAGAATGAAACCGAAGGTTTCACCGAGGCGCGAAGCGCCGAGGGGGGGTAGGTGCGGGAGGGGGTCGCCCCTCCCGATGGGGGGTTCGGGGGTTACCCCCGAGAAATTTTTGAAATATTAGGACTCATTTGCACTACTCTGAGCATCAAAAATATTGAAATAGACATTAAATTTTGTATTACAAATATCTTTAAAATGATGTAATTTTAAAGAATTTTTGTACCAGATTTTGCACGCATAGTCATGACATGTGGTATTACGTGTTGTATTAAAAATGACTTGTGCATGTAATATGAAATTGATAGGATTTAGTGTAAGATTTTAAAAAGATTATCCACAAAATTTTATCATTTTTTATTGCTTTAAAATTCAAATTCTCCTTCAAATGAAATTGATTTTTCTGTTTTTCACAGCAACAAAATTGTCAATTACAGCATCAATGTCAACTGGCATATGACGTTCAGGCGCGGATCTAAAGGGGGGGGGGTTGAGGGGCCCCCCCTGGAATTTGCGGAATAGCAAAATAGAGAATGTAGAGTAACTAAAAAATGACCTTGACCCCCCCCCCCCCCACTGGAATTTGTGGATTACAAAAAATTATTCGTTTGCCACCCCGGAATATATTGGTAAAAGGTGGAAGGAAGAGGGGTATGTAATTGACGTAGCGAGTAGCAAAAACTCTTCTCTCTCTCACACCCCCACCCCCACCCTCCGATTAGGATTTTGAGAATTTTGGAAAGAGTTACTGTCCTTTGAAAAAGTACTAGCCCCCCCCCCCCCCCCCCCCCGAATTAATATTTTGAGAATTTGGGGTTTGGGAAGACCATTTTTTATTTCATTAAATGAGTTGTGGAGAGGAAAAGGTCTAGGGTAGAATTTTTTGGACAGAATTGGACCCCCCCCCCCCCGGAAAAAAAAATCTTGGATCCGCGCCTGATCTTTATAGGCCCTTAGGCCTTAAATAACAAGTACTCCGCTCGCACGGTGTCGGCACCATCAGCATATTTCACAAATTTTAGAAGACTGTAAGGTTTCTTCATGTGTTCATATTGTAGTATGTACTAACCTTGACGGAAATTCAAAGTCATGCTGATGCCATTTAGATTTGAGAATTTCCACTTTGCAGTGATCTGAAATTTGGTGTTTTGACTCGGGAATAATTTTACCAAGATCTGGATAGGTAGGCACATCACTGTTATTTATGGCACTGTTGCTGTCATTAGATACAGATTTTGGTCTACACACTGAATTTAAATTTTTCCGGGTGATAAACTTATCCATGACTTAAATAATCAATTAAACGCTTGACGTGTATGTACCAATTCTCTATTACGACAAGCACCTTAATGTCATGTAGGAACATTATAAAAAGAAAAGGTCAGACGAATAATAATTTTATATCCGATTTTAAAACCTGTATGTATGAACATTGGGCCTAAATTATTTTTTGCAAAAATTTATGGGCTTTTTTTTTTTTTTTTTTTTAGTGACAATGTGTAGGCACGTGCCTACTCGAGCCTAACGTAGCTACGCCCCTGATTAGAGCTCAATCTGCACTCACTAATGTGAAGAAATAGGGTGCGAGAGTGTACCCAGGCAATTCATGAGAACAGAAAGGAAAGAAAAAATGTGTCAAACTTGTGTAGTATTGAACGTGAGGGTTAGATGCTAGATGCTTCTAGAATGTGGCATACATGTATGTAACTTGATATAATGTTGAAGGCTCCCCAGTATTACGATAGATTCCTTTGCATGATGAATTTGATGATTAAACATGTGCATATACATGGTTATTTTCTTTTCTACATGTTGTTATAAAATATAGTATGTTACATTTTTAGCTCACCTGAGCCGAAGGCTCAAGTGAGCTTTTCTGATCACATTTTGTCTGTCGTCCGTCCGTCTAGCTATCTGTACGTTTGTAAACTTTTCAAATTTTTTACTTCTTCTCAAGAACCAATGGACCAATTTTAACCAGACTTGGTACAAAGCATCCTTGGGTGAAGGGGAATTTAAATTGTCAAAATTAAGGGCCAAGTCCCCTCACAAGGGGAGATAATCAAGAAACGACAAAAATAGGGTGGGGTCATTAAAAAATCTTCTTCTCCAGAACCACTAGGCCAGAAAAGCTGAAACTTATGTGGAAGCACCCTGGGGTAGTGTAGATTCTAAATTGTTAAAATCATGACCCCCGGGGATAGGGCGGGGCCACAATGGGGAATCAAAGTTTTACATAGAAGTATATAGGAAAAATCTTTAAAAATCTTCTTCTCAAGAACCACTGGACCAGAAAAGCTGAAACTTATGTGAAAGCATCCTGGGGTAGTGTAGATTCTAAATTGTTAAAATCTTAACCCCCGGGGGTAGGGCGGGGCCAAAATGGCCGATCAAAGTTTTACATAGAAATATATGAGAAAAATCTTTGAAAATCTTCTTCTCAAGAACCACTGGGCCAGAAAAGCTGAAAGTTATGTGGAAGCATGCTCAGGTAGTGTAGATTCAAGTTTGTTCAAATCATGACCCCCGGGGGTAGGGTGGCCCCCACAATGGGGAATCAAAATTTTACATAGAAATATATAGGAAAAATCTTTAAAAATCTTCTTCTCAAGAACCACTGGGTCAGAAAAGCTGAAACCTATTTGGAAACATCCTGGGGTAGTGTAGATTCTAAATTATTCAAATCATGATCCCCTGGGGTTGGGCGGGGCCACAATGGAGAATCAAAATTTTTACATAGAAATATATGAGAAAAATCTTTAGAAATCTTCTTCTCAAAAACCACTGGGCCAGAAAAGCTGAAACTAATGTGGAAGCATCCTGGGGTAGTGTAGATTCTAAATTGTTAAAAGTCATTACCCCCTGGGGGTATGCGGGGCCACAATGGGGAATCAAAGTTTTACATAGAAATATATAGGAAAAAAAATTTAAAAATCTTCCTCTCAAGAACCACTGGGCCAGAAAAGTTGAAACTTCTGTGAAAACATTCTGGAAAAGTGTAGTTTCTAAATTATTCAAATCATGACCCCCGATGGTAGGGCGGGGCCACAATGGAGAATTAAAGTTTTACATAGTAAGATATAGGAAAAATCTTTGAAAATCTTCTTCTCAAGAACCACTGGGCCAGAAAAGCTGAAAGTTATGTGGAAGCATCCTGGGGTAGTGTAGATTCTAAATTGTTAAAATCATGACCCCTGGGGTAAGGCGGGGCCACAATGGGGAATCAAAGTTTTACAATGTTGAATCAACGCATCCTATGGTAGTGTAGATTTCAAATTGTTTAAATTATGATCAGTTGGGTAGGGTGGGGTCACAATATGTATTACAAGGGAAAATCTGGTAAAGAACGGAATGATAAAAGCTTCTCAGGAGAGCGATGTGGCCCATGGGCCTCTTGTTGTTATTTTACAGTTGAAGTGTTGTGAAGGCAACTCAAATTATGCCTGTTGTGCTGGAAATACTAATCAAACCTCAAATGCAACATGTCCCTGTGCTTCATGTTCAGAAAAACTTGCAGACAAAATTAATTATGGCTTCAAATTAACTGGTGGAATAGGCCTCTTCTTTAGCTTTACAGAGGTAAGTTTTAGGTGCTAATAACATTAATTTGAATCAAAGTGCTTTGTTTCACTTTTTAGGTCACCTGAGTAAACTCAGGTGACCTATTGCTATCCGTTTTCGTCCGTCGTCGTGCGTCATCCGTTAACATTTGAACATTTTCAGCTTCTTCTCTGCAACCACTGAACCAATTTCAACCAAATTTGGCACAAAGCATCTATGGGTGAAGGAGAACTAAAATTGTGAATTTTATGGTCCCTGCCCCCCTGGGGCCTGGGGGTGGGGCAAAAACCACTAAAATCAATGCAATCTTTCAAAATCTTCTTGTTTACTCCTGGACATCAAGCAGTCAAACTGTTTGCATGATTGTAATCAGCATTGAGTCCTCTAACAAAATTTTGAAATTCATGGCCCTGGGGCTAGGGGTTCTATTGCTAGGGCGGGGCTAAATAAGTATATAGTGAAAATGCATTATTTCTTTGAAAATCTTCTTCTCTGCTCCTGGGTATTAAATAAACTAACTAAGTGCATAGTTATGATGAGGAAGAGAGCCTCTACCAAAATTGTGAATTTTATGGCCCCAGGGTCAGGGGTTCTGGTGTTAGGACGGGGCTCTTTAGATTATATAGTGAAAATTCATGAATTCTTTGAAAATCTTCTTCTCTGCTCCTGGGTATTAAATAAACTAAGTGCATAGTTATGATGTGCAAGAGTGCCTCTACCAAAATTGTGAATTTTATGGCCCCAGGGTCAGGGTTCGGGTGTTAGGGCGGGGCTCTATTGATTATATAATGAAAATGCATGAATTCTTTGAAAAAATTTCTTTTCTGCTCCTAGGAATTAAATAAACTAAGTACATAGTTATGATGAGCAAGAATACCTCTTCCAAAATTTTGATTTTATAGCCCTAGGGTCAGGGGTTCTAGTGATAGGGCGGGGCTCTATTGATTATATAGTGAAAATACATTAAATCTTTGAAAATTTTCTTCTCTGCTCTTGGGTATTAAGCAGATGAACTACCTATGTAGTTATGATGAGCACCAAGGACCCTAATCTTCCAGAATTGTGAATTTCAAGGCCCCAGGGTCAGGGGTACCAAAGGGGGGGGGGTGTACTTATATACTGAAACTGGATGAATTGTTTGAGATCTGCTCCTTGGTATTAATCAAATATTTTTGAAAAGCAAGGGTGCCTTTTCAAAAATTTTGCAATGTGTGGATCTAGGACTAAGGGTCAGGGGTTCATGTTTGATAGGGGCATTACTGATTATTGCTGAATATTACTGATTACTTGAAATGCATTTTTTGTTCCCCCACCCTGCCTATGGGTACTAAGTAAACAAACTAAGCAACTGCTAAGTGTATTGTTATGATGATCAATGGTGCCTCTTTCAAAATTGTGAAAGCCATAGCATCTGGCTTAAAACATGAATCAAATTAAATCGCTGGAAAGTTGTTGCACAATGCTCAGGTGACCTATAAGGCCCATGGGCCTCTTGTATTTCAATGAAATATATCGGGTGCCCGGGTTTAAAAAATCGAAGGCGTAGTACTTCTAAGTTAGGATTGAAGTGGAGAAGGAAAAAAAGTCAAAATTTCAAATCAAAATAATTTTTCAAAAAATTCTCATGATCATGATAATTTTTTTATTGTATAATACAAACCTGCAATTTTTTATGCACAAAATTAGAACTAAAGATATTCAGTCTTGAGATCTAAGCTGAAAGCACAAATGACCTTTCAGATTACTTTTCGTCAGTTGTCCATCAGTATGTCTGTAAAGAATGGGTGAACTTAACACCCTATTTTTAGCTCTACTGGTCAGAGACCAGAAGAGCTTATGCGATAGTAATGCATCCGTTGTCTGTCCGTCTGTCTAGCTGTTTGTCTGTAAACAATTTTTTACTCCTCCTACAGTTTTGGTCTGATTTCAATATGACTTGGCACATAAGTAGACTACACCAAGATTCATAATTCTACATATCGGTTTTTGATTTCGATGAACAGTTTGCCATGGTAACTAAAAATAGAAATTTTTGTGAAATAATTTAAAAATGCTACTCCTCCTAAATTTTTAGTCTGATTTCAATTATAACTTGGCACACAAGTAGCGTACACTGAGATACATAATTCTATTTATTAGTTTTTGATTTCGATGAAAGGTGTTGCCATGGTTACTTAAAATAGAAAGAAGAAGGTACGGTTTCAATACAAATAAAGCCCTATATTTTTCTAAAATATGAAAGTGATATAAGAAATTAAAATTAGTTCTTTCTGAATCATAGGAATTCTCTGCAGTAAGAATACACAAATGATTTTTCTCATATGACCTCCTAAATGCCAATTGTGACGTCATTAACTTGTGCATTTTCCCGTATTTTCTGAAACAGTTGCAGAAGACCTCAATTTTAAGTGGAATTTTCTTTCAGAAAACATACTCTGCCACCGTCGCCCGGAAAGATTTTGAGATATGTGATTTTTCATAGCTGTTTGCATAATATATTCAAAAATTAAAGCGGGCGACGGTGGCAGACACTATTTTCTAAAGGAAAATTAGCAGAAAAACGAGTCATTTTGAAGCTTTTCTGCATTAAACTTAAAAATGTACCAAATTAATGACGTCATATTTTCAAGAAAGGCTCTTCTTCATGCCATATTCTTTAATGATTTATCATATTCATCTACTCAACTATTGTTAAAGCCAATTTCATAACATTTTAAGAAAATTAAATTTTTAGGGCACAATAAAGCTTAAACCGTACCGTCTTCTTTATGTAAAATACTTCAAAATGCTTTTCCTCCTACAAATTTGGTCTGATTTCAATAAAATTTGGCACCTAAGTAGACTACACTAAGATACATTATTCTATATATCGGCTTTTGATTTTGATAGAAAATAGAAATTTCTGTGACATACTTTCAAAATGCTACTCCTCCTACAGTTTTGGTCTGATTTCAATAGAACTTGACACACAAGTAGACTACACTAAGATACATAATTCTGGCTATCGGTTTTTGATTTTGATGAACAGTGTTGCTGTGGTTACTTAAAATAGAAATTTCTGTGAAAAACTTTAAAAATGCTACTCCTCCTAAAGTTTTGGTCTGATTTCAATATAACCTGGCACACAAGTAGACTATACTGAGATACATAATTCTATTAGTTTTTGATTTCGATCAACGGTGTTGCCATGGTTACTTAACATAGAAATTTATGTAAAATACTTCAAAATGCCACTCCTCCTACAGCTTTGGTCTGATTTCAATATAACTTGGCACACAAGTAGACTACACTAAGATCAAAATTCTATATATGGGTTTTTGATGTCAATGAATGGTGTTGCCTTGGTTACTTAAAATAGAAATTTCTGTGAAATACTTTCAAAATGCTACTCTAAATAGAAATTTCTGTGAAATACTTTCAAAATGCTACTCTAAATACAGTTTGAGTTTGATTATGCTATAATTTGGCATATGAGTAGACTACACTGAGATACATAATTATCAGTTCTGTATTTTTGATCTTGATTATTAGCTCACCTGAGCCGAAGGCTCAAGTGAGCTTTTCTGATCAAAATTTGTCCGTCGTCTGTCGTCGTTGTCGTAAACTTTTCACATTTTCATCTTCTTCTCAAGAACCACTGGGCCAATTTCAACCAAACTTGGCACAAAGTATCCTTGGGTGAAGGGGATTCAAGTTTGTTCAAATGAAGGGCCACGCCCTTTTCCAAGGGGAGATAATCATGATTTAGAGAAAAATTATTGGCATTTTTAAAAAATCTTCTCCTCAAGAACCACTGGGCCAGGAAAGATGAAACTCATGTGGAATCATCCTCAGGTAGTGTAGATTCAAGTTTGTTCAAGTCATGACCCCCGGAGGTAGGGCGGGACCAAAATGGCCGATCAAAGTTTTACATAGGAATATATAGGAAAAATCTTTAAAAATCTTCTTCTTAAGAACCACTGGGCCAGAAAAAATGAAACTCATGTGGAATCATCCTCAGGTAGAGTAGATTCAACTTTGTTCAAGTCATGACCCGTGGGGGTAGGGCGGGGCCAAAATGGCCGGTCAAAGTTTTACATAGAAATATATAGGAAAAATCTTTAAAACTCTTCTTCTCAAGAACCACTGGGCCAGGAAAGATGAAACTCATGTGGAATCATCCTCAGGTAGAGTAGATTCAAGTTTGTTCAAGTCATGACCCCCGGGGGTAGGGCGGGGCCAAAATGGCCGATCAAAGTTTTACATAGGAATATATAGGAAAAATCTTTAAAAATCTTCTTCTCAAGAACCATTGAATCAGGAAAGATGAAACTCAGGTGAAATTATCCTCAGGTAGTGTAGATTCAAGTTTGTTCAAGTCATGACCCCCGGGGGTAGGGCGGGGCCAAAATGGCCGATCAAAGTTTTACATAGGAATATATAGGAAAAATCTTTAAAAATCTTCTTCTTAAGAACCACTGGGCCAGGAAAGATGAAACTCATGTGGAAGCATCCTCAGGTAGAGTAGATTCAAGTTTGTTCAAGTCATGACCCCCGGGGGTAGGGCGGGGCCAAAATGGCCGATCAAAGTTTTACATAGGAATATATAGGAAAAATCTTTAAAAATCTTCTTCTCAAGAATTTTACCATTGAAACAGGAAAGATGAAACTCATGTGAAATTATCCACAGGTAGTGTAGATTCAAGTTTGTTCAAGTCATGACCCCCGGGGGTAGGGCGGGGCCAAAATGGCCGATCAAAGTTTTACATAGGAATATGTTAGAAAAATCTTTAAAAATCTTCTTCTCAAGAATTTTACCATTGAAACAGGAAAGATGAAACTCATGTGAAATTATCCTCAGGTAGTGTAGATTCAAGTTTGTTCAAGTCATGACCCCCGGGGGTAGGGCGGGGCCAAAATGGCCGATCAAAGTTTTACATAGGAATATATAGGAAAAATCTTTAAAAATCTTCTTCTCAAGAACCATTGACACAGGAAAGATGAAACTCATGTGAAATTATCCTCAGGTAGTGTAGATTCAAAGCACAAAAAAAGGAGGGAATCTGCCCAAACTCGAAAATCCTATTTCGTGGAAGGGGGAGGGGGGGGTAGTGGCCAACTTTTTCAAGACCAACTTCCTTTCACATCCAATTTTTGGGGAATACAATACTACATTTCCTTCATATCACTGTTCTGTGGTAAGAAGTGGGGGGACCAACCAACCTTTCAATGGATATTTTCAATAGTAAAGGTAATGTTGGGATGGGGTATGTCCCGGAAATCCCCCCTCTAAATCCGCGCATGATATCTTGTCTTAGAAAATACTTACTCAAGAATGCATTCATTTACTTCCAGTTGTCCCTTTTCTAGAAAATCTTTATATCAAAATTGTTTCCATTACATATTTATTCAAACATTAAAACCTCAGTGTCCATGCACGCAAGTGACTGTTCCTCAATTTTCTGCCCGCAGTTTTGTTTTCCTCCAGCACTTATTTTCTCCTGTGCTGGCGTCTTGACATAGTTACCACAAGAGCATTATGAAATCAGAATGTATACTTAAAATAGTTTTGTTTTCTTTTTTCTAAACTAAATTAGGGTGAAATCATTCATATTAAAATATTTTTAGAATAAAAGCGCTATGTGACAAAGATTTTCAGGTCTGTATGAAGCAATTAATATCCATTGAGGGGGACAACAAAGAAATGTTACTTCGGGAGGGAAGGGGGGGGGGGAATAAAAATTACTTGTTACGCATAAATTAAAAAGGTTCCAGACAAATGTTTAGTTACCACAGGTGCTTAGGGACGGGGAAAATTTATACCCTCCGATACTGAAACAGAACGTTCTGTTTTTGTATCAGAGGGTATGAATTTATAAAAGGCTTTAAAAACTAGCCTTCTTTCCCCTTAAATTTTTGATATTTCGGTTGTAATACTTTATAAATATATCATAGAAAAATATTATTTTAAAGTAAAAAAAACCCACTGGGGTACGGAACAACCGGGGGGAGGGGGGGCTGGTGGTGTTCCAAGCACCTGTGATAGCTACAACTTCGGATTCCAACAGATGATATACATATCCGACGATGACCTAATTTCTGTTGTTCTGTTCAATGTTCATTATAGTATACTTAACATAAAAAATTCGCCCTGTGTGCCTGGTTCAAATAGCTATTCAATGTAAAAAAAAAAAAAATTCTTATGAATCTATACTTTTTCACAATGTCCTGGTCCTATATCATGAATAAGAAACAACACATAAAATCAATTTTCCGCAGTTAAATATTATTGCGGAAATATTGAGCACACTCAGTAAAAGGTATTAAATACAAATTACATGATCCCTTGTCATTTGTGTTATTTTAATTTTCACTTTCACCCTTTTCGGCTTCGGACGAAACAGAATCGGTCGAAGAAGAATAATCAGTTTGCGTACTTTCTTAACTCAAATATACAAAGCCTATTCTTAACAGACAGATCTACGCATTGCTCTGATATATCAACATTTCTGTTCCCCAAAATTTGCCATAATTTTAGATAATCAAGTGCACTTTTTAGCTCACCTGAGCCGAAGGCTCAAGTGAGCTTTTCTGATCACATTTTGTCCGGCGTCCGTCTGTCCGTCTGTCCGTCTGTCTGTCCGTCTGTCCGTCTGTCTGTCTGTAAACTTTTCACATTTTCGACTTCTTCTCAAGAATTGCTGGGCCAATTTCAACCAAACTTGCCACAAAGTATCCTTGGGTGAAGGGGATTCAAGTTTGTTCAAATGAAGGGCCACGCCCTTATTCAAGGGGAGATAATTGGGAATTAATGAAAATTTAGTGGTATATTTTAAAAATCTTCTTCTCAAGAACCACTGTGCCAGGAAAGATGAAACTTATGGGGAAACATGCTCAGGTAGTGTAGATTCAAGTTTGTTCAAATCATGACCCCCGGGGGTAGGGCGGGGCCAAAATGGCCGACAAATGTTTGACATAGAAATATATAGGAAAATTCTTTTAAAATCTTCTTCTCAAGAATGACAAAGCCATAATTCATCATATTTATACGGAAGCATGCTCATGTAGTGTAGATTCAAGTTTGTTCAAATCATGACCCCCCCGGTAAGGGCGGGGCCAAAATGGCCGACCAAAGTTTTACATAGAAATATATAGGAAAATTCTTAAAAAAATCTTCTTCTCAAGAATGACAAAGCCATAATTCATCATATTTATATGGAAGCATGCTCAGGTAGTGTAGATTCAAGTTTGTTCAAATCATGACCCCCGGGAGAAGGGCGGGGCCAAAATGGCCGACCAAAGTTTTACATAGAAATATATAGGAAAATTCTTTAAAAATCTTCTTCTCAAGAATGACAAAGCTATTATTCATCATATTTATATGTAAGCATGTTCAGGTAGTGTAGATTCAATTTTGTTCAAATCATGACCCCCGGGGGTAGGGCGGGGCCAAAATGGCCGACCAAAGTTTTACATAGAAAAAATATAGGAAAATTCTTTAAAAATTTTCTTCTCAAGAATGACAAAGCTATAATTCATCATATTTATATGGAAGCATGCTCATGTAGTGTAGATTCAAGTTTGTTCAAATCATGACCCCCCCCCCCCCCCCCCCCCCCGGTAAGGGCGGGGCCAAAATGGCCGACCAAAGTTTTACATAGAAATATATAGGAAAATTCTTTAAAAATCTTCTTCTCAAGAATGACAAAGATATAATTCATCATATTTATATGGAAGCATGCTCAGGTAGTGTAGATTCAAGTTTGTTCAAATCATGACCCCCCGGGTAAGGGCGGGGCCAAAATGGCCGACCAAAGTTTTACATAGAAATATATAGGAAAATTCTTTAAAAATCTTCTTCTCAAGAATGACAAAGCCATAATTCATCATATTTATATGGAAGCATGCTCAGGTAGTGTAGATTCAAGTTTGTTCAAATCATGACCCCCGGGGGTAGGGCGGGGCCAAAATGGCCGACCAAAGTTTTACATAGAAAAAATATAGGAAAATTCTTTAAAAATTTTCTTCTCAAGAATGACAAAGCTATAATTCATCATATTTATATGGAAGCATGCTCATGTAGTGTAGATTCAAGTTTGTTCAAATCATGACACCCCCCCCCCCCCCCCCCCCCCGGTAAGGGCGGGGCCAAAATGGCCGACCAAATTTTTACATAGAAATATATAGGAAAATTCTTTAAAAATCTTCTTCTCAAGAATGACAAAGATATAATTCATCATATTTATATGGAAGCATGCTCAGGTAGTGTAGATTCAAGTTTGTTCAAATCATGACCCCCCGGGAGAAGGGCGGGGCCAAAATGGCCGACCAAAGTTTTACATAGAAATATATAGGAAAATTCTTTAAAAATCTTCTTCTCAAGAATGACAAAGCCATAATTCATCATATTTATATGGAAGCATGCTCAGGTAGTGTAGATTCAAGTTTGTTCAAATCATGACCCCCGGGGGTAGGGCGGGGCCAAAATGGCCGACCAAAGTTTTACATAGAAATATATAGGAAAATTCTTTAAAAATCTTCTTCTCAATCATTTTCTAAAAAATAGCAAATGCATGATTAGTCATGGGACTACTTTTGGATTTAAACTTTACGATAAAAAGCCATTTTATACTAGTCCTACCCTTGGTGTTCAGGTGAGCGATGTGGCCCATGGGCCTCTTGTTACTATACTTATGTAACTACATTTTGTCGAGTGTTCTCTTTCATGGGGAGATAGTCAAGAAAGGACAAATAGGGTGGGATCATTAAAAGAATCTTCTCAAGAACCACTGGGCTAGAAAAGCTGAAACTTATGTGGAAGCATCCTGGGGTAGTCAGAGGTTTAAATTTTCCTTAACGACATTGGATTGATATTTAAAGTCTTAAACTTTTTTTGCCAAGTATATTTTTAGCTTCTACATACATAGCTTAATTATACCCCACACAACTAGTTGCGTGAGGTATAATGTTTTTGACCCGTCTGTCATTATATCCCACGCAACTACTTGCGTGAGGTATAATGTTTTTGACCCGTCTGTCAGTCAGTCAGTCCGTCAGTCCTGTTTTTTTGTCAGCGCAACTTCTCATAAACTGCTGCACAGAATTTCGTCAAACTTTGCAGGTATTTAGGACACAATGTGTAGATGTGCATATTACCAGGAAATTCCGATTCCATTATTTTTTCCGGGAATTTCCACACTTTTTAACTTACATTTTTGGCCATACCTTGAATATAGAGATGAACAGTTTGTCAGCGCAACTCCTCATAAACCGCTGCACAGAATTTCGTCAAACTTTGCAGACATTTAGGTCACAATATGTAGATGTGCATATTACCAGGAAATTCCGATTCCTTTATTTTTTCCGGGAATTTCCACACTTTTCAACTTAGATTTTTGGCCATACTTTGAATATAGAGATTAGCATTTTGTCAGCGCAACTCCTCATAAACTGCTGCACAGATTTCCGTCAAACTTTAGAGATATTTAGGACACAGTGTGTAGATGTGCATATTACCAGAAAATTCTGATTCCTTTATTTTTCTGGGAATTTTGGCACTTTTCAACTTAGATTTTTGGCCATACCTTGAATATACAGATGAACATTTTGTCGGCGCGACCTCTCATAAACCGCTGCACAGAATTTCGTCAGACTTTGCAGATATTTAGGACACAATGTATAGATGTGCATTTTACCAGGACATTCCGAATCCTGTATTTTTCTGGGAATTTCGGCTCTTTACAACTTAGATTTTTAGGGATATCTTGAATATAGTGATGAACAGTTTGTCAGCGCAACTCCTCATAAACCGCTGCACAGAATTTCATCAAACTTTGCAGATATTTAGGACACAATTTGTAGATGTGCATATTACCGGAAAATTCCGATTCTTTCAATTTTTCCGGGATTTTCAGCACTTCAGTTTTGGGCGAGCGTGGGGAATGTGAGCTTGCTCACTTTTTCTTTCATTAAAATTCAAATCAAAAAATGGGGTCAATATGCTTCTTTTGGCGCTACAGTACATTTGATGTGACCTTTTTGCATTGAACTTTGTTTCTTAATTAAAAATTATATTTTTGACGTTTTCCCTCCAATATCTTTATCCAATTAAAGCATGAAACAAGATGAACTTAAAGTTTGTTTTAAAAAAGACACTTAAAAATTGTGCATAAGAAAAAGTTTTGAATTGCTTCACATAATCAATTATTTGACCTTTCTGCACTAATAAAAAGTTATTTTTCTGGCATTGAAAATTTAATAAGCAAGAAAATTATATTGAAGTCTTAAACTTTTTCTGATTTTAAGCAAATAGACCAAATGGCTCGCTACCGATATACCGAGTTACTCCCCGTTACTCCGCTCTTCAGTATCGATGGGTAGTTCCGGTTCGATTGGCTCTGCTGTAAACAAACTACGTTCAGTGTATTCAGTCAAATATAACGAACTACAAGGTAAAGAAAATTTGAGTATGATTATTAAAAGGTGTTACAATAAGGCAAGATGCAAAAGAATACACATCAACTGTACTTTTCAAACATAATTAGCAAGAAATTCTGAAATTGGAGAATAAAAACGTTACGTATGTTTGTGTAAAATCTGTGCTGGGGGAATTCCAAATTTAAAAATAGAAGTTGTTACATGATGTGTGTAATCGGCTGCAATACTTTTAATTTAATCAGATTTCTGACTTTAAATAATAAATTGAATATTTTATAAAGTGATGCGTATACATTTTTACCTATATTATTATAATAGTAGTACTATTAAACCTCATCAAAGCAAATTTTCACGTGTGATGTTATAACTTTAGGTCAATCCATGTATGGGTGGTGGACGTCGATATTGCGTTTTGTGTTCGCACTACCAGGGCCAAGTCACTGAAAACAATGAAAAAATTACCTTGCACAGAATTCCAGCAGGGTCAAGTGAAAGTGATAAGAAAAGAAGGGAAAGCTGGGTTCAGCGCATCAGATTCATTCGCCCAAATGCTCCTATCTCAGACAATACTAGAATATGCAATTTACATTTTGATAATAACATCTGTACTAAATCATCAGTGCCTACTAAACTGAACCTAAAATATGCAAAACCAGAAACTCAACGTAGACCCCTGGTGCGAATATCTCCAGTAAATAAAACTTTACCACCAATTAAGGAAGATGAAAACCATGATCCTGACACACAACATGAACAAATAAGTGCAAATACAAGTAGATCTAACAGCAGCTGTGAAGCTCAAATACAGGTTGGTTCATCAGATGTTAAATTAACATGTACTGCTGAAATCCAAGCTCAGTTTCCATTGATGAAACCTGAAGATATATTCCAAAATGATGACAAAACTAGATTTTACACTGGTTTTCCGAATTACAAGACATTTAAATTAATGTTTGATGTACTAATGAAACATGGCGGAGATAGATTAACATACTGGGAAGGGGAATTGCGCTCTATAGATGGTGACAATAGGAAGTACAATGACCCAAATTTTTTTAAACCTGGAAGGAAAAGAAAATTGAGACCCATCGACGAATTTTATATGGTTTGTCTAAGGCTAAGACTAGGCATGCTGCAGGAACATTTGGCTGATATGTTTTTTGTGTCAGTCATGACTGTTTCAAGAATTCTAAATACTTGGTTAAATTTCATGTATGACCATTACAAGGGGATGATACCTTGGCCAACAAGGGAGCAAATTTTAGCAAATTTACCAAAGGCATTTGTTGAAATGCAAACTGTGAGAATTGTTATTGATGCCACAGAATTTTTTTGTGAAAAACCAGGAAATTTGACAGCACAATATTTAACTTGGAGTGAGTACAAACATCATAACACATTTAAAGTATTAATAGGTGTTGCATCAAATGGTTTAGTTACATTTGTGTCAAGAGTCTGGGGTGGTCATACATCTGATCGTCATATTGTGCAGAAAGATGGAGACTTACTACTACCACATCTTCAAAGTGACGACATTATTTTAGCCGACAAAGGCTTCACAATTGCCGACTTGCTACCATGTGATATTGGACTAAACATGCCACCATTTGTGTCCTCATCAAAGCAGATGACAGCAGATGAATTCTTCAAAACTCAACAGATTGCTCAGCCAAGAATTGTTGTTGAGATGAAGATGGAGCAAATAAAAAACTTTAAAATATTACAGACTATTTTGCCTCTCTCCGAAGCACATCTTGCAGAGCAGATTATTTTAATTTGTACTGCCATGACAAACTTGTATGAACCACTGCTTAGATGAGTTGTTTGAATCATTCATAAACTTATTAAAACAATACTGTGTATAACTCATATAGTGCTAATGCTTTTGTGATTTAATAAACTGGTAATATCATGTGCTTTATTTCCTATTTTATTATATCAATGCAATTCTGACAAAAAAATGAATATATGACAAAGCATGTATTACAAATTTTGCCCCTTTTCATTGATATAAGGATCAGTCAATATAACTGCTTTCCATGTTTCACCCTGCGAGTGTAAATTTCAGCTACAATGTTTCTGGTATAAAAATATTACAATTTAAATAACATGTTATTGTGCCAGTAAGTCTGATCAAATTCAATTCTTTCTGTGGAAATTCCTTTTTTGGTCCAAATAACAAAATCTGCCCACTGGATATCTAATACTGCCATCTGGCCCATAACCTGGTAGAAATAATTATGTTGTCTTTTCAGATACAACTTTTCATCACGCAATTCACAACAAAATGATGGGTTACTGGCACATTCCTTTGGAAGTTTTTTTCTCCACTTATCTTCTTTTCTCCCATACGGACACTTGATCTCAACAACTCCAGTTCCACATATGGAGCATTGAACTTTTCCATCAACACTTGCTCCCAAAAATGGATGCTTGTTGCTAACATACAGTCCCATGTCTTCGACAAAAACATCACCTCTGCAGTTTTTTCTGTGATTCTGTACATACTGCCTACGGGCTTTACATTCATATTTTTTACCATGAGAAATACTGGAAGTGTTTGGTGGAGTATTGTACCCACAGAGTACTTTGACCAAATTTTCTGGAGGAGTTTCTTCTTTTCTCTTACAAATAGAACCAAAATTAGATGCAGTCAATACACAAGTTCTGGCTTCTTTCCAGTTTTTATTGTTGGCTTGACCACGTGTTGAATTGTTTAATTCAGACACAGTTAAGGGAGGTACTTCTAACCTGTTCACAAAGTCAATAAATTCTGACTGACACACTGCAGAGTTTAAATCAACACTATCCATAAACATGAAAGATGGTTCATAAATATTTAAAAAGGGTGTTATGTCTGCAGTCCTCGCACACATTGTTTGGTAAAGAACAGCTCCTGGATGAGCCTGCCCCAGTCCTTCCAGTATGTCTTTAAGAAAATTTTCAGGATCTTTACACGGGCCGGACATGTATACATCTGGATAAGGTTTCACTGGTGGATTATCAGATGTGAGAAACTTGATGTCTTGTAATCTTTTTGGACTTGGCGGTCTCTGAATTTCTTTGGGTTTTTTCCACTTACAATCACCTGAGGTACAGGGATTTTTTATTTTGACAACAGCAAATAAGGCGGCTCCAACATGGGCACAAAATCCAGCTTTTCCTGCTTTACAATTACAAGAGGATATTTCAATTTGTCCAGTTTTAATAATGGTAACATAGAGGCTGTAATGGTCATAATTTTTTCCTTCTATTTTAACTAAATGTCTCATACTTGGTCTACATTCTGCTGCAATACAACTGTATGTATGGTTAACATTATTCACTTTTATATTTCCAAGAAAATTTTCATCACAGAGTCTTCTTGCCTTTTTAAGCTGCCTTTTGCACTTTTTAGATTTACCTGAAACAGGATCTTTTGAATAGATAAAGTAATTAAGAATGTTCTCTTCCTTAACATCTGGACAATTCTCCGTTGTCAGCTCTGCCCACTGTTATGGGTCAGAATTACCCGAAATGCCAGCAAAGATCAATAACACAATTTAAACTTAACAATAATTTATTTACAGTAATATATAATAAATATATCAAACATAAAGTACAAACTTAGCAAGAATCTAAAAATACATACATCAGAGTGTCCGTTGCTGCACACAATGTCCCAGTGAAAATATATCCCATTTGTAACTCAATGGTGCTCATACGACAAGAGTATTGTATATCTATGCATCGAATTGACAGGGTATTTATACAGTAATATAAATCTAGAATATTCTAGAAATTGTTAAAACATGATATTACTGGAACAATCTGGACATACACAAAATTAAAGAATGTTCTAGATAAAATGACCAAACATGTTGACCACTCTGGAATGTTCAAGAAACTTAATGTTACTAATTATCTACATAATGAAACAATACACATCTCACAACACCTCCCCCCTTAAAAAGTTTGAATGTCAATGAAAAACTTAAATTGTAAAACATGTACATTAATACAAAATCTAGTATGTTTACGATACTCTTGACAAGGCGTCTGCAATAACATTGTCTTTGCCTTTGATATGCTTAATTGTTATGTTGTATTCTTGTAACAACAAACTCCATCTAGTCAGTCTTTGATTCTTGTTTGACAATTTATGCAAAAATGTCAGGGGGTTGTGATCAGTATACACAAGAACTGGATGCAAAGTAACATTCAAATAAACATCAAAATGCTGTAAAGCTAACAACAAAGCACGGCATTCTTTTTCAATAGTAGAATAATTTCGTTGACATTTTGTAAGTTTCTTTGAAAAATAAGAAACAACTCTATCTACATTATCACTATGTTCTTGAAACAAAGCTGCCCCGATTCCAACATCACTAGCGTCAACAGTAAGCTTAAATTGCTTAGAAAAATCTGGAGTTGACAGAACTGGGTTGCTCATCAGGATAGATTTGATTTGATGTCTGTTATGGGTCAGAATAACCCTAAATGCCAGCAAAGATCAATAACACAATTTAAACTTAACAATAATTTATTTACAGTAATATATAATAAATACCAGGGTATATCAAACATAAAGTACAAACTTAGCAAGAATCTAAAAATACATACATCAGAGTGTCCGTTGCTGCACACAATGTCCCAGTGAAAATATATCCCATTTATATCTCATTAGTGCTTATACGACAAAGTATTGTATCTCTATGCATCGAATTGACAGGGTATTTATACAGTAATATAAATCTAGAATATTCTAGAAATTGTTAAAACATGATATTACTGGAACAATCTGGACATACACAAAATTTAAGAATGTTCTAGATAAAATGACCAAACATGTTGACCACTCTGGAATGTTCAAGAAACTTAATGTTACTAATTATATACATAACGAAACAATACACATCTCACAACACCTCCCCCCTTAAAAAGTTTGAATGTCAATGAAAACTTAAATTGTAAAACATGTACATTAATACAAAATCTAGTATGTTCACGATACTCTGGACAAGGCATCTGCAATAACATTGTCTTTGCCTTTGATATGCTTAATTGTTACGTTGTATTCTTGTAACAACAAACTCCATCTAGTCAGTCTTTGATTCTTGTTTGACAATTTATGCAAAAATGTCAGGGGGTTGTGATCAGTATACACAAGAATTGGATGCAAAGTAACATTCAAATAAACATCAAAATGCTGTAAAGCTAACAACAAAGCAAGGCATTCTTTTTCAATAGTAGAATAATTTCGTTGACATTTTGTAAGTTTCTTTGAAAAATAAGAAACAACTCTATCTACATTATCACTATGTTCTTGAAACAAAGCTGCCCCGATTCCAACATCACTAGCGTCAACAGTAAGCTTAAATTGCTTAGAAAAATCTGGAGTTGACAGAACTGGGTTGCTCATCAGGATAGATTTGATTTTATGAAAGGATTTTTCACAGTCCTTTGTCCATTCAAAGTTAACCCTCTTTTGTAAAAGATTTGTAAGTGGACTAACTACTGAGGAAAAATTTGGACAAAATTTTCTGTAAAACCCAGCCATGCCCAAAAACCTCATTAATTCTTTCTTGTTTGTAGGAATCGGGAACTTTGCAATAGCTTCCACTTTAGCCATTATGGGTGTAACATAACCTTGACCTACTTTATGACCTAAATACTCTACATAAGCATGACAAAATTCACTCTTTTCAAGGTTCACAGTTAAATTTGCTTTAGCTAAAATGTCAAATAAAGCACGCATGATTCGGAGATGTTCGTCCCATGTGTTGCTATATATGACGACATCATCAATGTAGGCCTCGCATCCCTCAAGGTCTTGAAGAAGGGAGTGAATCATCCTTTGGAATGTAGCCGGTGCGTTTTTCATGCCAAAAGGCATTACTTTAAACTGGTAAAGTCCATCTGGTGTAGCAAAAGCAGATATTTCTTTTGCTCTTTCTGTTAACGGTACTTGCCAGTAGCCTTTCAACAGGTCAAATTTACTGACAAATTTCGCATTTCCAATGTTGTCAATACAGTCATCGATTCTAGGTATTGGATATGAATCAGTTTTGGTAACAGAATTCACCTTTCTAAAGTCTGTACATAATCGGTAAGAACCATCCTGTTTTGGTACAAGAATACACGGTGAGCTCCAATCACTTTTACTAGGTTCAACAATGTCATTGTCCAACATATACTGCACTTCCCTTCTTAGGTACTGCAATTTTATTGGATTCAGACGGTACGGATGTTGTTTGATAGGCAGAGCGTCGCCAACTATAACATCATGACAAGCTGCATTAGTTTTCTTTGGAACATCCGAGAAGATTTGATGATACTCATTCATCAAGTTTTTAACTTGTTCTTTTTGGTGAATGTTCAAATGTCCAAGTTTGGCATCAAAATCAGCCAAAATTTCTGAGTTTTTCAAACGAACACTCTGATTACAATCTTTCTCATTCATTTCTACACTCGTATCACTTTCAATATAATTTTGAACAGTCTTAGCATTGGCTAAAGTGGAAACTGGTTTTACAGAATTTCGGTCACACCTTTCAAAATACTCTTTTAACATGTTAATGTGACAAACCCGTTTCTCTTTACGTCGACCTGGTGTCTTAACTACATAGTTTACATCACTGATCTTGCTTTCAATTTCATAAGGGCCATAAAATCTGGCCTGTAAAGGATGACCAGGAATAGGTAAAAATACAAGAACCTTATCACCTGGCTTAAACACCCTATTTCTGGCATCTTTGTCATACCACATTTTCATTTTCATCTGAGAATTCTTCAAATTTTCTTGTGCTAATTTACAAGCATTGTAAAGTTTTTCTTTGAAATCAGACACATAATCTAAAAGATTAAGATCACTAGTCTCAGTCAGCCACTTTTCCTTCAACAATTTCAAAGGACCTCTAACTGTATGTCCGAACACCAATTCAAAAGGACTGAACCCAAGAGACTCCTGGACTGCTTCTCGTGCAGCAAATAGCACAAGATGAACCCCTTCGTCCCAGTTTTTTTCATATTGGTAACAATGGGTCTTCAGCATTGTTTTTAGGGTTTGATGAAAACGTTCTAGCGCTCCCTGGGACTCAGGATGATAAGCAGTTGATCTATATTGCCTTATACCCAACTCATGCATGACTTGCTGGAACAACCCCGACATAAAATTTGAGCCTTGATCCGACTGAATTGCCTTGGGTGCTCCTACAAAACTGAAAAACTTGGTTAGGGCCTTAACTATGCTCTTTGCCTTTATATTCCTTAGAGGTATGGCTTCAGGAAATCGAGTGGATGTACACATAATGGTAAGTAAATACTGGTTTCCAGATCTGGTCCTAGGCAAAGGTCCTACACAATCCACTAATACTCGACTAAACGGTTCTTCAAAAGCTGGAATGGGTTGGAGAGGAGCAGATGGTATCTTCTGATTTGGTTTACCTACCATCTGACAGACATGGCATGACTTGCAAAACTTCGAAACATCCTTTCTTAACTTAGGCCAAAAAAAATGACTCAAAATCCTATTATAAGTTTTATTGATACCTAAATGACCAGCCATAGGTGTATCGTGAGCTAAACTCATGACATCTCGACGATAAGCAGCTGGGACCACTATCTGGTGAACAACACGCCACACTTCATCTGGAGAAGCATCAGGTGGTCGCCATTTTCGCATAAGGATGCCATCTTTCATATAGAAGCATTCTCCAACTTTAATAGCCTCTTCTGGTGGAAGTACCCTCTTACTAAGTTGAATGATATCTGGGTCTTTATGTTGTTCAGAGAGTAAACGTTCTCGGCTGAGGATGTCCTTGCCTTGGCTAACTAGTGGATGCAACTCATCATCCTCACCACCAAATTTTGGTAAAAATTCTTTCTTCTCTTGCTTCTTGATATTGTGTGGTTCCATGCTGGTTTGAATGCCATCAAGGTCAGATAAGAAAGTGTCATTCAAATCAATATCAACAGAGGAATTCGTCTCGTCAAAGGCTTGAGTATGGTCTGCCTCCATTTCTCGTCTTCTGGCCATCGCTCTAGTAACAGCACAGGCTGGATAAATGTCATCATCTTCATCATCGCACATGACATCTGGAGTGATCTTCTCACAAACTATAGGATCTGGTACAACTTTTCCACCAGCTAGATCGTTGCCTAACAACAAAGAAATGCCTGGAACGGGAAGAGTAGGTCGAACACCTACGATAACAGGTCCAGTAACTAAATCTGACTTCAAACTAATTCTATGCAGGGGAACATCAATGACGCCTAGCTCCACACCCTGTAATAAAACTGACCCACCAGTAGAAGTCTGCTCAGACAAAGGAAGCACGCCCTCTAACAATAACGTCTGTGCAGCACCAGTATCTCTCAAAATCTGGACAGGTTTTATTTCGCTAGAGTCACCGAGTGAAACAAATCCCTGAGACATAAAGGGCTTATAATCCTCCATAGAATCAATAGAACTGGACTGTGAACCCTGGACATCAGGAGTGTCAGAACGAATCGAAACTAAGGCTTCTCTATCACCTCTAACTGCCGCACAAGCATGTGGTTGAGTTTTATCAAAATCATTTTTTCTCTTAAGTTTAAAGCATTCACTGATCAGATGACCCTTTTTCTTACAATAACTACAAGTAGGAAGCGACCCTATTCCAGACGATCCTTCAACACGTCCTGGACCGGACTTAGAACCACCTTGGGATGGAGACTGGGAACTTGTGAAAGACTGAGACCCTGAACCACTCTTTTTATACGTGTCTGAATTGGTAGAATTACTGCTAGTCTGAGATCTTGAAACAAAATTCTTTTTATGAGACAGAGCATAAGTATCAGATATGACTGCTGCCTCTTCAAGAGTTTTCACATTCTTATCTTCTAAATGTGTTTTCAAATCTTGAGGAACACATTCCTTAAACTCTTCTACCAGGATGACTTGGCGCAAATTAGCAAAAGTTTTATCAAGTTTCTTAGATCTAAACCAGTGATCGAATAAATCTTCTTTCTCTCGTGAAAATTCAACAAATGTTTGATTATCAAACTTTCTATACTTTCTGAACTTTTGTCTATACGCTTCAGGTACTAATTCATATGCTTTTAATATTGCTGCTTTGACCTTCTCATAGTCTGAACTCTCAACTACCCCTAGTGCAGAGTATACCTCAGCCGCTTTTCCAACCAGTACACTTTGTAACATTGTTGACCAAACATTTCGTGGCCATTTAAGATTCTCTGCTACCTTTTCGAATTGTGGAAAATATTTGTCTACAGATTTTTCTTGAAATTTTGGAACTAATCTGATATTTTTTGCTGCATCAAATTCAGTTTTGACAACTGACGGTTCTGGTTGGTTCTGTAATTTTAATTTCTCTAATTCAAAGTTCATTTCACGCTCTCTTTCTCGCTCTTGTCTTTCTAATTTGTCTAATTCAAATTTTCGTTCACTCTCTCGTTCTTCTCTTTCTCTTTCTAATTTTTCTCTTTCAAATCGCATTTTCTCTAACTCTAATTGAAACTGATATTCTGCCATTTTATAAGAGCGTAACTCTGATTTAACTGTATATTCTGGAAGATCGTATTTTTCAAAGATGTTTTCTTCTACTAGTTTGTTTGCAACCTTAATTCTAATGTCTTGCTTTTTCTGAGAGGATTTAACATCTAACCCAAGATGCAAACCTAATGCGATCAAGTCATCCTTTTTTAACGTATCAAAAACCTGAACACTTGGTTAACTAAGAAAGTCTGTGACCGAAAACACCATGTTGATTTCTGCTGGCTTATAATCAAATTTAACGGTTCAATTAACAAAATTCTGACAATAAACTGCAAAAGTGCAAGAAATTCTTTATCCCGGACGAGCCCCCAATTCTGTTATGGGTCAGAATTACCCGAAATGCCAGCAAAGATCAATAACACAATTTAAACTTAACAATAATTTATTTACAGTAATATATAATAAATATATCAAACATAAAGTACAAACTTAGCAAGAATCTAAAAATACATACATCAGAGTGTCCGTTGCTGCACACAATGTCCCAGTGAAAATATATCCCATTTGTAACTCAATGGTGCTCATACGACAAGAGTATTGTATATCTATGCATCGAATTGACAGGGTATTTATACAGTAATATAAATCTAGAATATTCTAGAAATTGTTAAAACATGATATTACTGGAACAATCTGGACATACACAAAATTAAAGAATGTTCTAGATAAAATGACCAAACATGTTGACCACTCTGGAATGTTCAAGAAACTTAATGTTACTAATTATCTACATAATGAAACAATACACATCTCACAACACCACCCATCTTTAAGTTTTGACGGATTAGGAACATATTCATCATCCCCATCTGAACTGTCACTTGTGGCAGAAATATCTGTCTCACCAAAGTTCATTACTCTAATTATTCTGTTCACTAGAATGTCCTTATTTCCAGATTTTTTAAGACCTTTGTCTGCTAACCATTTTTGAAGATCTGATTTCTTCCATTTTAAAAGTATTTCAGGAGTTACAGGAGCATCACCTGTATCAGAATCTGTCTCACTCATTCTGCAAATAATTTATACATATATGCATTAGTTTTCACTTTAATTTACATATATTCTATTAAACAATATGTTGTTATTTTGTCTATTGATTAATACTGAGGCATTCTGACAATATTGGCTTTTCAAAATAACCGGCATTACCTGCAAACTTTTACTATGTATTGTACATGTATATCATGTATATATGACATAAAATTCGGTGAAAATAAAATGTAGGGATGTAACAACATTTTCACAATTAAATATATATTTTACCAGTTTTCTATACCCTCGTATTAATTTTTACGCCAATCTGCATTATTTTATTTCCGTGTGTGCCCAGAATTATACGAAACATGTCAGCTAGGAAACTGCATATGCATAGCAGTATATAACACATGGTACAGGTCCCACGATACATAGGCACAATAAACTTGTAAAGATGATCAGTGATTCAGTCCCGTTACCCCTGGGTGTACTTTCAATAATACCGATAATTCATTCGAGGATTAAATATTTCTTACCTATACTGTATTGTTAACTCTTCTCGTGAAGCCGAAAGGAAAGCGTTTGTAAACAGTATTGTTTAAACGTGACGCCATGCACCGGAACTACCCAGCGTTGCGCCACCTTTCGGATAAGAGCTCTGCCAGGAGCATTCACTCTGTATATCGGTAGCGAACCATTTATCTTGAATACCGGTATTTAGAAAAGAACATCAAAAGTGGGGGTATATGATGTAAATTTTCAGATATTACTAAAAAAAGGTGTCAATTTTATGTTAAAATTGGATCAATTTTTTCCCAGATTTTCAGAATATATTTACCATATTTGTCACACTTTGTTGATAGAATTCATATGAAAAAAATTAATAGATATTTCATAACCAGCATAACACAATTCACTGCAAAATACAGCTTTGTGTGCAACCAGGATTGAAAAATAGGAATCCGAAATTAACAGTACTGTTATAGTTCAAACTGGAAAATCAGAACATTATCGTCTAAAAAACCTTCCGCCACAAAATATAGTCCCTATCTTAATTCTACTTGAATGGAATTTAATCGCTGTTTTTTCATCGAATATAGTTAAATTTGCACTGTAGAATTCAGATTTAATGTTAGAACTTAAAAATGATGGAGAATTTTATAAATAAAGGACCTGACCAAATTACGCTCAAAATCTCAGGATCGAACGTCCTTAAACATTCACTGGTCCAAGGACTATTAAGCTAGTAAAATTCACTAGTCCATGTCATTAAATGACTAGTCCAAAAAAAACATACTTATAGGCTAAATAAAAATTATGTATGTTTCCTGTAACATTCCCAAAAAGTTAAGGGTCAGTAGATCGGGTTTTTTTTTTTTGGCTTATGAATGGTCAAACATCTCCCGACTGAATAAACCAGGTGTTTCATTTACAGTGGACACCCAACATGGCTGCATTACAGCAGAAAACAAACTTCAATAAGTTGTGGGTCGAAATTGTTTTAAGCTCTACTGGTCAGAGACAAGAAAAGCTCATATGATAGTAATGCGTCCGTTGTCCCTCTGTCTGTCTAGCTGTCTATCTATCTGTAAACAATTTTTCAAAATGCTACTCCTCCTGCAGTTTTGGTCAGATTTCAATATAACTTGGCACACAAGTAGACTACACTAAGATACAGTAATTCTGTGTATCAGTTTTTGATTTCGATGAACAGTATTGCTGTGGTTACTAAAAATAGAAATTTCCTAAAATACTTTTAAAATGCTAATCATCCTAGAGATTTGGTCTGATTTCAATATAACATGGCAAATAAGTAGACTACATTAAGATACATAATTTTATGTATTGGTGTTTGATTTCGATCAACAGTGTTGCCGTGGTTACTAAAAATAGAAATCTCTGTGAAATTCTTTCAAAATGCTACTACTCCTACAGTTTTGGTTTGATTTCAATATAACTTGGCACACAAGTAGAGTACACTAAGATACATAATTCTGATAATCGTTTTTTGATTATGATGAACATTGTTGCCGTGGTTACTTAAAATAGAAATTTCTGTGAAATACTTTTGAAATGCTACTCCTCCTACAGTTTTGGTCTGATTTCAATATATTTTGGCACACAAGTAGACTACTCTAAGATACATGTAATTCTGTGTATATATTTTTGATTTTGATGAACGATGTTGCCAACTGTTACTAAAGATAGAAATTTCTGTTAAATTTTATTAAAAGCTACTCCTAGAATTGTAGTCTTATTGCAATCTTGCAATAAAAAGGGCCTTAGTCAAGAATCATAATTATGTTTATTGCTTTTGTAAAGATTTATGTCCAAACTGCTACTTTCTCTTCCTTTATTATAGGCACAAACCAGTAGAGCTACAGTCTTGACAGAGACTTCTGGTTACAATAATGATTACTCTTTATATTTAAGGTAAATGTTAACTAGGTTGACATATTTTATGTTTCAAGTAAAGCTACAATTAATATACATATTAATAAATGAAATCATTTGGCAGGAAAAACAAATCCACCCAGGGGTAATTTGAATGGGTCAGTCGGGTTACAGTATATATACAGTGGACCTTCAGATATCCGGACGCCAGATATCCGGATGCTTCAGTATCCGGATTTTTTTCATTGGAACGAAATTTTTAAATGTTATTCTGTCTTGTTTAACTGGTGATTCAGATATCCGGATGCTTCACATATCCGGACAAATTGACTGGGAACCAAAGTGTCCGGATAAATGAGGGTCCACTGTATATATATATAACATATATAATTTTTTTTGGCCTTAATTTTAATCAATTAATGAGGCATTCCAGGGAGTTAAAAAAAATTAAAAAATACTTTTAATTAAAATATTTTTTCTTCTCAAAACTGCTAGTCTGATGGACTGTCCGAAGGTAACATTTAGCTAGTCTGCCACCATAAACTTTAGGACCGGATCTTTTTAAACCGATGGTGGTGTAGATTCTAAATTGTTCAAATCATGACCCCCAAGGATAGGGCAGGGCCGCAATAGGGAATCTTAGTTTTAGTTGGTCTGAAATTGTAGTATTTTTAAATTCATTTTTTTCGAAACAAATTGTGTAAACAGGTAGCAAATGCTGTAAATGCATGTATCTTTATTCTACAGTTTTCTTAAGAACACCCGAAAAACATGTGCTGACCATGTATTCTGAAGACAAAAATCATGTGATCCTGAATTTCTATTGATATTCAAAAAATCTTCAGGCACCATGCCTTCAATATTTATTTAGTTTACCTCAAAAAGAGCATTTTAAATTCACATCTTTATCAAGAATACATGTTTAAGATATCGGGGATTCATATGATGGAGAGAAATAAACATTTATGAAACGTTAATTTACGGCATTTTTTTCTGGTTTTGCAGTACAGTTGAGATGTTTTGGAAAGAGTTTTGTCCCTTAGAATTAGAAAATTTCCAATTATTTTGGGAAGGGGGGCTTAGTGTTTTACAAACATCACTTGTTCACATTTTGAACTTCAGTTAGTGTCATGACCCTGTAGTGTAAGGAGGGACGGTAATCAAAGTTAAACATAGGAATACATGGGGAAAAAAATCTATTAAACCTTCTATTGAAGAACTGTGTTATTGTTACACATGCATTCTCAGGTTGTGAAGAATTTTTTTTCAAATCATGACTCCCAGGAGTAGAGAGTGCCCCATGCCATGGGTCAAAATTTTACAAAGAAATATACAGTGGAGCTTCATACTTTGGTTCCCAGTCAGTTGGTCTGGATATACCATATAATGGGTAATTTTTACTGCTGTAAATTTTTACGAATTTGTGTCAAAAAAGGGTGATTTAAATTTTTACGCGTTATTTTTTTACGAATTGAACAGTCCATAAAAATAAAAATCATCAGATGTAAAATTCCCGATCAGTGATTGTTAGCACGTAAAGTTAGCACGTTTACGTACAAGTAATGAGTCCGGAAACCCGGTGTAAGAGAAAGAGAAAGAGAGAGAGGTTTATTAGATTATAATGATATAAACAATGCATAATATATATTTTTTATCATTTACCTTTAAATACATGAACAATGTGCCCTTCATTTATTTTTTTTTTATAAAACACATAGCTATGCACACCGTGTGCTCGTCTGTGTTTACCGAAAACAAAGAGAGACCACTAAAACTATCATAATTGAAGTGAAAGTACCTGTATTAAGAGGTCGAAGTTTTATTCAAAGCACATGAAACAGAAGAAAGGGTCAAAGATTGAAAACACGGGTATAATTATTAAGTCATTATCAGAAGTTATGCGTCTCGTAAAAATACTAAAAAAGTAACCAGGTAGGACTAATTGATTAATTAATTGACGATGTTTGTATTATAAATTTATACAAGTTAATTAAGTACACTAATTATATAGCCTACAGGGAGTGAGCTTAATTAATGGCAATTAGTATTACTTTTATACATAGACAAGACAAGACAGACAAGACTTCATTCTCATAAACTGTAACTATGTTGAAAATTTACACGGGACATTTTATAAATTATGTGAAATTTTACGCGTTTAAATTTTACGGATTTATATAACTCGTCAAAATTAGTAAAAATTAGCAGCACGTAAAAAATACCTTTTATAAGGTATGAAGCGTCCGCATACCTGAAATACCTTGATATTAGTTATATGGCCTTTCAGTAAAGCTAAGAATGCTGCTTTATATCATTAAGTTATATTGTTAAAATACTTTATAAATATATAAGAACTCAATCTGTCCTGGTCTAGGTACCAAAATAAAAATGTAAATTGTCATTTGGTAGACCTGGAAGAGAAAACGTCTTTCGGTTTCTCTATTCTTATTTGATATGAACACCCATGAATGTTAAATGTGAAATTAACTACACTACTCATAATCATCCCAAGCAAGTATGTATAAATGATTTTTGATAATGAAAGTGATTTTATAAATGCATCAAATCACAGAATCGGTTTGGCACAAAAAATATTGTGCATAAAAAGAACCTTCAAAGTCATGTCTATAAATAGCAGTACATTAAACCATGTTACGACTTAATTCTAACAGTAAAAGAAATATATTTGCTGACCCAGGGTACAAATAAATTAGAGACATAAAAGCATAAAAT